>NW_027463069.1:0-35254 GCF_050947455.1 Rhinoderma darwinii
TGTTTCCCAGGCGAGCTATTGACAAGTAAATCCTAGACGCTCGATCTTGGTTATTTTCACTTTCGCGGCTGGCAGCAAAGTTCAGAACCATGTTTCTGTGAATAACTTTTGAACCGTAAGTCACAGACGCTCGCTCTTGGCTGCATTCGTTTCAGCTCGTGGCAGCCAGTCTAAAAAACACTATCTTGGACTTCTCTGGATGTTTCCCAGGCGAGCTATTGGCAGAATGTTCAGAACCACTGTTTCTGAGGCTAATTCTTGAACCGTAAGTCATAGACGCTCGATCTTGGCGGCATTCGTCTCAGCGCCTGGCAATTAGTATAGAAGCACTGTCTTTGACTTCTCTGAATGTTTCCCAGGCGAGCTATTGACAAGTAAATCCTAGACGCTCGATCTTGGTTATTTTCGCTTTCGCGGCTGGCAGCAAAGTTCAGAACCATGTTTCTGCGAATAACTTTTGAACCGTAAGTCACAGACGCTCGCTCTTGGCTGCATTCGTTTCAGCTCGTGGCAGCCAGTCTAAAAAACACTATCTTGGACTTCTCTGGATGTTTCCCAGGCGAGCTATTGGCAGCATGTTCAGAACCACTGTTTCTGAGGCTAATTCTTGAACCGTAAGTCATAGACGCTCGATCTTGGCGGCATTCGTCTCAGCGCCTGGCAATTAGTATAGAAGCACTGTTTCCCACTGTTTCTGAGGCTAATTCTTGAACCGTAAGTCATAGACGCTAGATCTTGGCGGCATTCGTCTCAGCGCCTGGCAATTAGTATAGAAGCACTGTCTTTGACTTCTCTGGATGTTTCCCAGGCGAGCTATTGACAAGTAAATCCTAGACGCTCGATCTTGCTTATTTTCGCTTTCGCGGCTGGCAGCAAAGTTCAGAACCATGTTTCTGTGAATAACTTTTGAACCGTAAGTCACAGACGCTCGCTCTTGGCTGCATTCGTTTCAGCTCGTGGCAGCCAGTCTAAAAAACACTATCTTGGACTTCTCTGGATGTTTCCCAGGCGAGCTATTGCCAGCATGTTCAGAACCACTGTTTCTGAGGCTAATTCTTGAACCGTAAGTCATAGACGCTCGATCTTGGCGGCATTCGTCTCAGCGCCTGGCAATTAGTATAGAAGCACTGTTTCCCACTGTTTCTGAGGCTAATTCTTGAACCGTAAGTCATAGACGCTAGATCTTGGCGGCATTCGTCTCAGCGCCTGGCAATTAGTATAGAAGCACTGTCTTTGACTTCTCTGGATGTTTCCCAGGCGAGCTATTGACAAGTAAATCCTAGACGCTCGATGTTGGTTATTTTCGCTTTCGCGGCTGGCAGCAAAGTTCAGAACCATGTTTCTGTGAATAACTTTTGAACCGTAAGTCACAGACGCTCGCTCTTGGCTGCATTCGTTTCAGCTCGTGGCAGCCAGTCTAAAAAACACTATCTTGGACTTCTCTGGATGTTTCCCAGGCGAGCTATTGGCAGCATGTTCAGAACCACTGTTTCTGAGGCTAATTCTTGAACCGTAAGTCATAGACGCTCGATCTTGGCGGCATTCGTCTCAGCGCCTGGCAATTAGTATAGAAGCACTGTTTCCCACTGTTTCTGAGGCTAATTCTTGAACCGTAAGTCATAGACGCTAGATCTTGGCGGCATTCGTCTCAGCGCCTGGCAATTAGTATAGAAGCACTGTCTTTGACTTCTCTGGATGTTTCCCAGGCGAGCTATTGACAAGTAAATCCTAGACGCTCGATCTTGCTTATTTTCGCTTTCGCGGCTGGCAGCAAAGTTCAGAACCATGTTTCTGTGAATAACTTTTGAACCGTAAGTCACAGACGCTCGCTCTTGGCTGCATTCGTTTCAGCTCGTGGCAGCCAGTCTAAAAACACTATCTTGGACTTCTCTGGATGTTTCCCAGGCGAGCTATTGGCAGCATGTTCAGAACCACTGTTTCTGAGGCTAATTCTTGAACCGTAAGTCATAGACGCTCGATCTTGGCGGCATTCGTCTCAGCGCCTGGCAATTAGTATAGAAGCACTGTTTCCCACTGTTTCTGAGGCTAATTCTTGAACCGTAAGTCATAGACGCTCGATCTTGGCGGCATTCGTTTCAGCGCCTGGCAATTAGTATAGAAGCACTGTCTTTGACTTCTCTGGATGTTTCCCAGGCGAGCTTTTGACAAGTAAATCCTAGACGCTCGATCTTGGTTATTTTCGCTTTCGCGGCTGGCAGCAAAGTTCAGAACCATGTTTCTGTGAATAACTTTTGAACCGTAAGTCACAGACGCTCGCTCTTGGCTGCATTCGTTTCAGCTCGTGGCAGACAGTCTAAAAAACACTATCTTGGACTTCTCTGGATGTTTCCCAGGCGAGCTATTGGCAGCATGTTCAGAACCACTGTTTCTGAGGCTAATTCTTGAACCGTAAGTCATAGACGCTCGATCTTGGCGGCATTCGTCTCAGCGCCTGGCAATTAGTATAGAAGCACTGTTTCCCACTGTTTCTGAGGCTAATTCTTGAACCGTAAGTCATAGACGCTAGATCTTGGCGGCATTCGTCTCAGCGCCTGGCAATTAGTATAGAAGCACTGTCTTTGACTTCTCTGGATGTTTCCCAGGCGAGCTATTGACAAGTAAATCCTAGACGCTCGATCTTGGTTATTTTCGCTTTCGCGGCTGGCAGCAAAGTTCAGAACCATGTTTCTGTGAATAACTTTTGAACCGTAAGTCACAGACGCTCGCTCTTGGCTGCATTCGTTTCAGCTCGTGGCAGCCAGTCTAAAAAACACTATCTTGGACTTCTCTGGATGTTTCCCAGGCGAGCTATTGGCAGCATGTTCAGAACCACTGTTTCTGAGGCTAATTCTTGAACCGTAAGTCATAGACGCTCGATCTTGGCGGCATTCGTCTCAGCGCCTGGCAATTAGTATAGAAGCACTGTTTCCCACTGTTTCTGAGGCTAATTCTTGAACCGTAAGTCATAGACGCTAGATCTTGGCGGCATTCGTCTCAGCGCCTGGCAATTAGTATAGAAGCACTGTCTTTGACTTCTCTGGATGTTTCCCAGGCGAGCTTTTGACAATTAAATCCTAGACGCTCGATCTTGGTTATTTTCGCTTTCGCGGCTGGCAGCAAAGTTCAGAACCATGTTTCTGTGAATAACTTTTGAACCGTAAGTCACAGACGCTCGCTCTTGGCTGCATTCGTTTCAGCTCGTGGCAGGAAGTCTAAAATACACTATCTTGGACTTCTCTGGATGTTTCCCAGGCGAGCTATTGGCAGCATGTTCAGAACCACTGTTTCTGAGGCTAATTCTTGAACCGTAAGTCATAGACGCTCGATCTTGGCGGCATTCGTCTCAGCGCCTGGCAATTAGTATAGAAGCACTGTTTCCCACTGTTTCTGAGGCTAATTCTTGAACCGTAAGTCATAGACGCTAGATCTTGGCGGCATTCGTCTCAGCGCCTGGCAATTAGTATAGAAGCACTGTCTTTGACTTCTCTGGATGTTTCCCAGGCGAGCTATTGACAAGTAAATCCTAGACGCTCGATCTTGGTTATTTTCGCTTTCGCGGCTGGCAGCAAAGTTCAGAACCATGTTTCTGTGAATAACTTTTGAACCGTAAGTCACAGACGCTCGCTCTTGGCTGCATTCGTTTCAGCTCGTGGCAGGAAGTCTAAAATACACTATCTTAGACTTCTCTGGATGTTTCCCAGGCGAGCTATTGACAGCATGTTCAGAACCACTGTTTCTGAGGCTAATTCTTGAACCGTAAGTCATAGACGCTCGATCTAGGCGGCATTCGTCTCAGCGCCTGGCAATTAGTATAGAAGCACTGTTTCCCACTGTTTCTGAGGCTAATTCTTGAACCGTAAGTCATAGACGCTAGATCTTGGCGGCATTCGTCTCAGCGCCTGGCAATTAGTATAGAAGCACTGTCTTTGACTTCTCTGGACGTTTCCCAGGCGAGCTATTGACAAGTAAATCCTAGACGCTCGATCTTGGTTATTTTCGCTTTCGCGGCTGGCAGCAAAGTTCAGAACCATGTTTCTGTGAATAACTTTTGAACCGTAAGTCACAGACGCTCGCTCTTGGCTGCATTCGTTTCAGCTCGTGGCAGCCAGTCTAAAAAACACTATCTTGGACTTCTCTGGATGTTTCCCAGCCGAGCTATTGGCAGCATGTTCAGAACCACTGTTTCTGAGGCTAATTCTTGAACCGTAAGTCATAGACGCTCGATCTTGGCGGCATTCGTCTCAGCGCCTGGCAATTAGTATAGAAGCACTGTTTCCCACTGTTTCTGAGGCTAATTCTTGAACCGTAAGTCATAGACGCTAGATCTTGGCGGCATTCGTTTCAGCACCTGGCAATTAGTATAGAAGCACTGTCTTTGACTTCTCTGGATGTTTCCCAGGCGAGCTATTGACAAGTAAATCCTAGACGCTCGATCTTGGTTATTTTCGCTTTCGCGGCTGGCAGCAAAGTTCAGAACCATGTTTCTGTGAATAACTCTTGAACCGTAAGTCACAGACGCTCGCTCTTGGCTGCATTCGTTTCAGCTCGTGGCAGCCAGTCTAAAAAACACTATCTTGGACTTCTCTGGATGTTTCCCAGGCGAGCTATTGGCAGCATGTTCAGAACCACTGTTTCTGAGGCTAATTCTTGAACCGTAAGTCATAGACGCTCGATCTTGGCGGCATTCGTCTCAGCGCCTGGCAATTAGTATAGAAGCACTGTTTCCCACTGTTTCTGAGGCTAATTCTTGAAACGTAAGTCATAGACGCTAGATCTTGGCGGCATTCGTCTCAGCGCCTGGCAATTAGTATGGAAGCACTGTCTTTGACTTCTCTGGATGTTTCCCAGGCGAGCTTTTGACAAGTAAATCCTAGACGCTCGATCTTGGTTATTTTCGCTTTCGCGGCTGGCAGCAAAGTTCAGAACCATGTTTCTGTGAATAACTTTTGAACCGTAAGTCACAGACGCTCGCTCTTGGCTGCATTCGTTTCAGCTCGTGGCAGCCAGTCTAAAAAACACTATCTTGGACTTCTCTGGATGTTTCCCAGGCGAGCTATTGGCAGCATGTTCAGAACCACTGTTTCTGAGGCTAATTCTTGAACCGTAAGTCATAGACGCTCGATCTTTGCGGCATTCGTCTCAGCGCCTGGCAATTAGTATAGAAGCACTGTTTCCCACTGTTTCTGAGGCTAATTCTTGAACCGTAAGTCATAGACGCTAGATCTTGGCGGCATTCGTCTCAGCGCCTGGCAATTAGTATAGAAGCACTGTCTTTGACTTCTCTGGATGTTTCCCAGGCGAGCTATTGACAAGTAAATCCTAGACGCTCGATCTTGGTTATTTTCACTTTCGCGGCTGGCAGCAAAGTTCAGAACCATGTTTCTGTGAATAACTTTTGAACCGTAAGTCACAGACGCTCGCTCTTGGCTGCATTCGTTTCAGCTCGTGGCAGCCAGTCTAAAAAACACTATCTTGGACTTCTCTGGATGTTTCCCAGGCGAGCTATTGGCAGAATGTTCAGAACCACTGTTTCTGAGGCTAATTCTTGAACCGTAAGTCATAGACGCTCGATCTTGGCGGCATTCGTCTCAGCGCCTGGCAATTAGTATAGAAGCACTGTCTTTGACTTCTCTGAATGTTTCCCAGGCGAGCTATTGACAAGTAAATCCTAGACGCTCGATCTTGGTTATTTTCGCTTTCGCGGCTGGCAGCAAAGTTCAGAACCATGTTTCTGCGAATAACTTTTGAACCGTAAGTCACAGACGCTCGCTCTTGGCTGCATTCGTTTCAGCTCGTGGCAGCCAGTCTAAAAAACACTATCTTGGACTTCTCTGGATGTTTCCCAGGCGAGCTATTGGCAGCATGTTCAGAACCACTGTTTCTGAGGCTAATTCTTGAACCGTAAGTCATAGACGCTCGATCTTGGCGGCATTCGTCTCAGCGCCTGGCAATTAGTATAGAAGCACTGTTTCCCACTGTTTCTGAGGCTAATTCTTGAACCGTAAGTCATAGACGCTAGATCTTGGCGGCATTCGTCTCAGCGCCTGGCAATTAGTATAGAAGCACTGTGTTTGACTTCTCTGGATGTTTCCCAGGCGAGCTATTGACAAGTAAATCCTAGACGCTCGATCTTGCTTATTTTCGCTTTCGCGGCTGGCAGCAAAGTTCAGAACCATGTTTCTGTGAATAACTTTTGAACCGTAAGTCACAGACGCTCGCTCTTGGCTGCATTCGTTTCAGCTCGTGGCAGCCAGTCTAAAAAACACTATCTTGGACTTCTCTGGATGTTTCCCAGGCGAGCTATTGCCAGCATGTTCAGAACCACTGTTTCTGAGGCTAATTCTTGAACCGTAAGTCATAGACGCTCGATCTTGGCGGCATTCGTCTCAGCGCCTGGCAATTAGTATAGAAGCACTGTTTCCCACTGTTTCTGAGGCTAATTCTTGAACCGTAAGTCATAGACGCTAGATCTTGGCGGCATTCGTCTCAGCGCCTGGCAATTAGTATAGAAGCACTGTCTTTGACTTCTCTGGATGTTTCCCAGGCGAGCTATTGACAAGTAAATCCTAGACGCTCGATGTTGGTTATTTTCGCTTTCGCGGCTGGCAGCAAAGTTCAGAACCATGTTTCTGTGAATAACTTTTGAACCGTAAGTCACAGACGCTCGCTCTTGGCTGCATTCGTTTCAGCTCGTGGCAGCCAGTCTAAAAAACACTATCTTGGACTTCTCTGGATGTTTCCCAGGCGAGCTATTGGCAGCATGTTCAGAACCACTGTTTCTGAGGCTAATTCTTGAACCGTAAGTCATAGACGCTCGATCTTGGCGGTATTCGTCTCAGCGCCTGGCAATTAGTATAGAAGCACTGTTTCCCACTGTTTCTGAGGCTAATTCTTGAACCGTAAGTCATAGACGCTAGATCTTGGCGGCATTCGTCTCAGCGCCTGGCAATTAGTATAGAAGCACTGTCTTTGACTTCTCTGGATGTTTCCCAGGCGAGCTATTGACAAGTAAATCCTAGACGCTCGATCTTGCTTATTTTCGCTTTCGCGGCTGGCAGCAAAGTTCAGAACCATGTTTCTGTGAATAACTTTTGAACCGTAAGTCACAGACGCTCGCTCTTGGCTGCATTCGTTTCAGCTCGTGGCAGCCAGTCTAAAAAACACTATCTTGGACTTCTCTGGATGTTTCCCAGGCGAGCTATTGGCAGCATGTTCAGAACCACTGTTTCTGAGGCTAATTCTTGAACCGTAAGTCATAGACGCTCGATCTTGGCGGCATTCGTTTCAGCGCCTGGCAATTAGTATAGAAGCACTGTCTTTGACTTCTCTGGATGTTTCCCAGGCGAGCTTTTGACAAGTAAATCCTAGACGCTCGATCTTGGTTATTTTCGCTTTCGCGGCTGGCAGCAAAGTTCAGAACCATGTTTCTGTGAATAACTTTTGAACCGTAAGTCACAGACGCTCGCTCTTGGCTGCATTCGTTTCAGCTCGTGGCAGACAGTCTAAAAAACACTATCTTGGACTTCTCTGGATGTTTCCCAGGCGAGCTATTGGCAGCATGTTCAGAACCACTGTTTCTGAGGCTAATTCTTGAACCGTAAGTCATAGACGCTCGATCTTGGCGGCATTCGTCTCAGCGCCTGGCAATTAGTATAGAAGCACTGTTTCCCACTGTTTCTGAGGCTAATTCTTGAACCGTAAGTCATAGACGCTCGATCTTGGCGGCATTCGTTTCAGCGCCTGGCAATTAGTATAGAAGCACTGTCTTTGACTTCTCTGGATGTTTCCCAGGCGAGCTTTTGACAAGTAAATCCTAGACGCTCGATCTTGGTTATTTTCGCTTTCGCGGCTGGCAGCAAAGTTCAGAACCATGTTTCTGTGAATAACTTTTGAACCGTAAGTCACAGACGCTCGCTCTTGGCTGCATTCGTTTCAGCTCGTGGCAGACAGTCTAAAAAACACTATCTTGGACTTCTCTGGATGTTTCCCAGGCGAGCTATTGGCAGCATGTTCAGAACCACTGTTTCTGAGGCTAATTCTTGAACCGTAAGTCATAGACGCTCGATCTTGGCGGCATTCGTCTCAGCGCCTGGCAATTAGTATAGAAGCACTGTTTCCCACTGTTTCTGAGGCTAATTCTTGAACCGTAAGTCATAGACGCTAGATCTTGGCGGCATTCGTCTCAGCGCCTGGCAATTAGTATAGAAGCACTGTCTTTGACTTCTCTGGATGTTTCCCAGGCGAGCTATTGACAAGTAAATCCTAGACGCTCGATCTTGGTTATTTTCGCTTTCGCGGCTGGCAGCAAAGTTCAGAACCATGTTTCTGTGAATAACTTTTGAACCGTAAGTCACAGACGCTCGCTCTTGGCTGCATTCGTTTCAGCTCGTGGCAGCCAGTCTAAAAAACACTATCTTGGACTTCTCTGGATGTTTCCCAGGCGAGCTATTGGCAGCATGTTCAGAACCACTGTTTCTGAGGCTAATTCTTGAACCGTGTCATAGACGCTCGATCTTGGCGGCATTCGTCTCAGCGCCTGGCAATTAGTATAGAAGCACTGTTTCCCACTGTTTCTGAGGCTAATTCTTGAACCGTAAGTCATAGACGCTAGATCTTGGCGGCATTCGTCTCAGCGCCTGGCAATTAGTATAGAAGCACTGTCTTTGACTTCTCTGGATGTTTCCCAGGCGAGCTTTTGACAAGTAAATCCTAGACGCTCGATCTTGGTTATTTTCGCTTTCGCGGCTGGCAGCAAAGTTCAGAACCATGTTTCTGTGAATAACTTTTGAACCGTAAGTCACAGACGCTCGCTCTTGGCTGCATTCGTTTCAGCTCGTGGCAGCCAGTCTAAAAAACACAATCTTGGACTTCTCTGGATGTTTCCCAGGCGAGCTATTGGCAGCATGTTCAGAACCACTGTTTCTTAGGCTAATTCTTGAACCGTAAGTCATAGACGCTCGATCTTGGCGGCATTCGTCTCAGCGCCTGGCAATTAGTATAGAAGCACTGTTTCCCACTGTTTCTGAGGCTAATTCTTGAACCGTAAGTCATAGACGCTAGATCTTCGCGGCATTCGTCTCAGCGCCTTGCAATTAGTATAGAAGCACTGTCTTTGACTTCTCTGGATGTTTCCCAGGCGAGCTATTGACAAGTAAATCCTAGACGCTCGATCTTGGTTATTTTCGCTTTCGCGGCTGGCAGCAAAGTTCAGAACCATGTTTCTGTGAATAACTCTTGAACCGTAAGTCACAGACGCTCGCTCTTGGCTGCATTCGTTTCAGCTCGTGGCAGCCAGTCTAAAAAACACTATCTTGGACTTCTCTGGATGTTTCCCAGGCGAGCTATTGGCAGCATGTTCAGAACCACTGTTTCTGAGGCTAATTCTTGAACCGTAAGTCATAGACGCTCGATCTTGGCGGCATTCGTCTCAGCGCCTGGCAATTAGTATAGAAGCACTGTTTCCCACTGTTTCTGAGGCTAATTCTTGAACCGTAAGTCATAGACGCTAGATCTTGGCGGCATTCGTCTCAGCGCCTGGCAATTAGTATGGAAGCACTGTCTTTGACTTCTCTGGATGTTTCCCAGGCGAGCTATTGACAAGTAAATCCTAGACGCTCGATCTTGGTTATTTTCGCTTTCGCGGCTGGCAGCAAAGTTCAGAACCATGTTTCTGTGAATAACTTTTGAACCGTAAGTCACAGACGCTCGCTCTTGGCTGCATTCGTTTCAGCTCGTGGCAGCCAGTCTAAAAAACACTATCTTGGACTTCTCTGGATGTTTCCCAGGCGAGCTATTGGCAGCATGTTCAGAACCACTGTTTCTGAGGCTAATTCTTGAACCGTGTCATAGACGCTCGATCTTGGCGGCATTCGTCTCAGCGCCTGGCAATTAGTATAGAAGCACTGTTTCCCACTGTTTCTGAGGCTAATTCTTGAACCGTAAGTCATAGACGCTAGATCTTGGCGGCATTCGTCTCAGCGCCTGGCAATTAGTGTAGAAGCACTGTCTTTGACTTCTCTGGATGTTTCCCAGGCGAGCTTTTGACAAGTAAATCCTAGACGCTCGATCTTGGTTATTTTCGCTTTCGCGGCTGGCAGCAAAGTTCAGAACCATGTTTCTGTGAATAACTTTTGAACCGTAAGTCACAGACGCTCGCTCTTGGCTGCATTCGTTTCAGCTCGTGGCAGGAAGTCTAAAATACACTATCTTGGACTTCTCTGGATGTTTCCCAGGCGAGCTATTGGCAGCATGTTCAGAACCACTGTTTCTGAGGCTAATTCTTGAACCGTAAGTCATAGACGCTCGATCTTGGCGGCATTCGTCTCAGCGCCTGGCAATTAGTATAGAAGCACTGTTTCCCACTGTTTCTGAGGCTAATTCTTGAACCGTAAGTCATAGACGCTAGATCTTGGCGGCATTCGTCTCAGCGCCTGGCAATTAGTATAGAAGCACTGTCTTTGACTTCTCTGGATGTTTCCCAGGCGAGCTATTGACAAGTAAATCCTAGACGCTCGATCTTGGTTATTTTCGCTTTCGCGGCTGGCAGCAAAGTTCAGAACCATGTTTCTGTGAATAACTCTTGAACCGTAAGTCACAGACGCTCGCTCTTGGCTGCATTCGTTTCAGCTCGTGGCAGCCAGTCTAAAAAACACTATCTTGGACTTCTCTGGATGTTTCCCAGGCGAGCTATTGGCAGCATGTTCAGAACCACTGTTTCTGAGGCTAATTCTTGAACCGTAAGTCATAGACGCTCGATCTTGGCGGCATTCGTCTCAGCGCCTGGCAATTAGTATAGAAGCACTGTTTCCCACTGTTTCTGAGGCTAATTCTTGAACCGTAAGTCATAGACGCTAGATCTTGGCGGCATTCGTCTCAGCGCCTGGCAATTAGTATGGAAGCACTGTCTTTGACTTCTCTGGATGTTTCCCAGGCGAGCTTTTGACAAGTAAATCCTAGACGCTCGATCTTGGTTATTTTCGCTTTCGCGGCTGGCAGCAAAGTTCAGAACCATGTTTCTGTGAATAACTTTTGAACCGTAAGTCACAGACGCTCGCTCTTGGCTGCATTCGTTTCAGCTCGTGGCAGCCAGTCTAAAAAACACTATCTTGGACTTCTCTGGATGTTTCCCAGGCGAGCTATTGGCAGCATGTTCAGAACCACTGTTTCTGAGGCTAATTCTTGAACCGTAAGTCATAGACGCTCGATCTTTGCGGCATTCGTCTCAGCGCCTGGCAATTAGTATAGAAGCACTGTTTCCCACTGTTTCTGAGGCTAATTCTTGAACCGTAAGTCATAGACGCTAGATCTTGGCGGCATTCGTCTCAGCGCCTGGCAATTAGTATAGAAGCACTGTCTTTGACTTCTCTGGATGTTTCCCAGGCGAGCTATTGACAAGTAAATCCTAGACGCTCGATCTTGGTTATTTTCACTTTCGCGGCTGGCAGCAAAGTTCAGAACCATGTTTCTGTGAATAACTTTTGAACCGTAAGTCACAGACGCTCGCTCTTGGCTGCATTCGTTTCAGCTCGTGGCAGCCAGTCTAAAAAACACTATCTTGGACTTCTCTGGATGTTTCCCAGGCGAGCTATTGGCAGCATGTTCAGAACCACTGTTTCTGAGGCTAATTCTTGAACCGTAAGTCATAGACGCTCGATCTTGGCGGCATTCGTCTCAGCGCCTGGCAATTAGTATAGAAGCACTGTTTCCCACTGTTTCTGAGGCTAATTCTTGAACCGTAAGTCATAGACGCTAGATCTTGGCGGCATTCGTCTCAGCGCCTGGCAATTAGTATGGAAGCACTGTCTTTGACTTCTCTGGATGTTTCCCAGGCGAGCTTTTGACAAGTAAATCCTAGACGCTCGATCTTGGTTATTTTCGCTTTCGCGGCTGGCAGCAAAGTTCAGAACCATGTTTCTGTGAATAACTTTTGAACCGTAAGTCACAGACGCTCGCTCTTGGCTGCATTCGTTTCAGCTCGTGGCAGCCAGTCTAAAAAACACTATCTTGGACTTCTCTGGATGTTTCCCAGGCGAGCTATTGGCAGCATGTTCAGAACCACTGTTTCTGAGGCTAATTCTTGAACCGTAAGTCATAGACGCTCGATCTTTGCGGCATTCGTCTCAGCGCCTGGCAATTAGTATAGAAGCACTGTTTCCCACTGTTTCTGAGGCTAATTCTTGAACCGTAAGTCATAGACGCTAGATCTTGGCGGCATTCGTCTCAGCGCCTGGCAATTAGTATGGAAGCACTGTCTTTGACTTCTCTGGATGTTTCCCAGGCGAGCTTTTGACAAGTAAATCCTAGACGCTCGATCTTGGTTATTTTCGCTTTCGCGGCTGGCAGCAAAGTTCAGAACCATGTTTCTGTGAATAACTTTTGAACCGTAAGTCACAGACGCTCGCTCTTGGCTGCATTCGTTTCAGCTCGTGGCAGCCAGTCTAAAAAACACTATCTTGGACTTCTCTGGATGTTTCCCAGGCGAGCTATTGGCAGCATGTTCAGAACCACTGTTTCTGAGGCTAATTCTTGAACCGTAAGTCATAGACGCTCGATCTTGGCGGCATTCGTCTCAGCGCCTGGCAATTAGTATAGAAGCACTGTTTCCCACTGTTTCTGAGGCTAATTCTTGAACCGTAAGTCATAGACGCTAGATCTTGGCGGCATTCGTCTCAGCGCCTGGCAATTAGTATGGAAGCACTGTCTTTGACTTCTCTGGATGTTTCCCAGGCGAGCTTTTGACAAGTAAATCCTAGACGCTCGATCTTGGTTATTTTCGCTTTCGCTGCTGGCAGCAAAGTTCAGAACCATGTTTCTGTGAATAACTTTTGAACCGTAAGTCACAGACGCTCGCTCTTGGCTGCATTCGTTTCAGCTCGTGGCAGCCAGTCTAAAAAACACTATCTTGGACTTCTCTGGATGTTTCCCAGGCGAGCTATTGGCAGAATGTTCAGAACCACTGTTTCTGAGGCTAATTCTTGAACCGTAAGTCATAGACGCTCGATCTTGGCGGCATTCGTCTCAGCGCCTGGCAATTAGTATAGAAGCACTGTCTTTGACTTCTCTGAATGTTTCCCAGGCGAGCTATTGACAAGTAAATCCTAGACGCTCGATCTTGGTTATTTTCGCTTTCGCGGCTGGCAGCAAAGTTCAGAACCATGTTTCTGCGAATAACTTTTGAACCGTAAGTCACAGACGCTCGCTCTTGGCTGCATTCGTTTCAGCTCGTGGCAGCCAGTCTAAAAAACACTATCTTGGACTTCTCTGGATGTTTCCCAGGCGAGCTATTGGCAGCATGTTCAGAACCACTGTTTCTGAGGCTAATTCTTGAACCGTAAGTCATAGACGCTCGATCTTGGCGGCATTCGTCTCAGCGCCTGGCAATTAGTATAGAAGCACTGTTTCCCACTGTTTCTGAGGCTAATTCTTGAACCGTAAGTCATAGACGCTAGATCTTGGCGGCATTCGTCTCAGCGCCTGGCAATTAGTATAGAAGCACTGTCTTTGACTTCTCTGGATGTTTCCCAGGCGAGCTATTGACAAGTAAATCCTAGACGCTCGATCTTGCTTATTTTCGCTTTCGCGGCTGGCAGCAAAGTTCAGAACCATGTTTCTGTGAATAACTTTTGAACCGTAAGTCACAGACGCTCGCTCTTGGCTGCATTCGTTTCAGCTCGTGGCAGCCAGTCTAAAAAACACTATCTTGGACTTCTCTGGATGTTTCCCAGGCGAGCTATTGCCAGCATGTTCAGAACCACTGTTTCTGAGGCTAATTCTTGAACCGTAAGTCATAGACGCTCGATCTTGGCGGCATTCGTCTCAGCGCCTGGCAATTAGTATAGAAGCACTGTTTCCCACTGTTTCTGAGGCTAATTCTTGAACCGTAAGTCATAGACGCTAGATCTTGGCGGCATTCGTCTCAGCGCCTGGCAATTAGTATAGAAGCACTGTCTTTGACTTCTCTGGATGTTTCCCAGGCGAGCTATTGACAAGTAAATCCTAGACGCTCGATGTTGGTTATTTTCGCTTTCGCGGCTGGCAGCAAAGTTCAGAACCATGTTTCTGTGAATAACTTTTGAACCGTAAGTCACAGACGCTCGCTCTTGGCTGCATTCGTTTCAGCTCGTGGCAGCCAGTCTAAAAAACACTATCTTGGACTTCTCTGGATGTTTCCCAGGCGAGCTATTGGCAGCATGTTCAGAACCACTGTTTCTGAGGCTAATTCTTGAACCGTAAGTCATAGACGCTCGATCTTGGCGGCATTCGTCTCAGCGCCTGGCAATTAGTATAGAAGCACTGTTTCCCACTGTTTCTGAGGCTAATTCTTGAACCGTAAGTCATAGACGCTAGATCTTGGCGGCATTCGTCTCAGCGCCTGGCAATTAGTATAGAAGCACTGTCTTTGACTTCTCTGGATGTTTCCCAGGCGAGCTATTGACAAGTAAATCCTAGACGCTCGATCTTGCTTATTTTCGCTTTCGCGGCTGGCAGCAAAGTTCAGAACCATGTTTCTGTGAATAACTTTTGAACCGTAAGTCACAGACGCTCGCTCTTGGCTGCATTCGTTTCAGCTCGTGGCAGCCAGTCTAAAAAACACTATCTTGGACTTCTCTGGATGTTTCCCAGGCGAGCTATTGGCAGCATGTTCAGAACCACTGTTTCTGAGGCTAATTCTTGAACCGTAAGTCATAGACGCTCGATCTTGGCGGCATTCGTCTCAGCGCCTGGCAATTAGTATAGAAGCACTGTTTCCCACTGTTTCTGAGGCTAATTCTTGAACCGTAAGTCATAGACGCTCGATCTTGGCGGCATTCGTTTCAGCGCCTGGCAATTAGTATAGAAGCACTGTCTTTGACTTCTCTGGATGTTTCCCAGGCGAGCTTTTGACAAGTAAATCCTAGACGCTCGATCTTGGTTATTTTCGCTTTCGCGGCTGGCAGCAAAGTTCAGAACCATGTTTCTGTGAATAACTTTTGAACCGTAAGTCACAGACGCTCGCTCTTGGCTGCATTCGTTTCAGCTCGTGGCAGCCAGTCTAAAAAACACTATCTTGGACTTCTCTGGATGTTTCCCAGGCGAGCTATTGGCAGCATGTTCAGAACCACTGTTTCTGAGGCTAATTCTTGAACCGTAAGTCATAGACGCTCGATCTTGGCGGCATTCGTCTCAGCGCCTGGCAATTAGTATAGAAGCACTGTTTCCCACTGTTTCTGAGGCTAATTCTTGAACCGTAAGTCATAGACGCTAGATCTTGGCGGCATTCGTCTCAGCGCCTGGCAATTAGGATAGAAGCACTGTCTTTGACTTCTCTGGATGTTTCCCAGGCGAGCTATTGACAAGTAAATCCTAGACGCTCGATCTTGGTTATTTTCGCTTTCGCGGCTGGCAGCAAAGTTCAGAACCATGTTTCTGTGAATAACTCTTGAACCGTAAGTCACAGACGCTCGCTCTTGGCTGCATTCGTTTCAGCCAGTCTAAAAAACACTATCTTGGACTTCTCTGGATGTTTCCCAGGCGAGCTATTGGCAGCATGTTCAGAACCACTGTTTCTTAGGCTAATTCTTGAACCGTAAGTCATAGACGCTCGATCTTGGCGGCATTCGTCTCAGCGCCTGGCAATTAGTATAGAAGCACTGTTTCCCACTGTTTCTGAGGCTAATTCTTGAACCGTAAGTCATAGACGCTAGATCTTGGCGGCATTCGTCTCAGCGCCTGGCAATTAGTATAGAAGCACTGTCTTTGACTTCTCTGGATGTTTCCCAGGCGAGCTTTTGACAAGTAAATCCTAGACGCTCGATCTTGGTTATTTTCGCTTTCGCGGCTGGCAGCAAAGTTCAGAACCATGTTTCTGTGAATAACTTTTGAACCGTAAGTCACAGACGCTCGCTCTTGGTTGCATTCGTTTCAGCTCGTGGCAGGAAGTCTAAAATACACTATCTTGGACTTCTCTGGATGTTTCCCAGGCGAGCTATTGGCAGCATGTTCAGAACCACTGTTTCTGAGGCTAATTCTTGAACCGTAAGTCATAGACGCTCGATCTTGGCGGCATTCGTCTCAGCGCCTGGCAATTAGTATAGAAGCACTGTTTCCCACTGTTTCTGAGGCTAATTCTTGAACCGTAAGTCATAGACGCTAGATCTTGGCGGCATTCGTCTCAGCGCCTGGCAATTAGTATAGAAGCACTGTCTTTGACTTCTCTGGATGTTTCCCAGGCGAGCTATTGACAAGTAAATCCTAGACGCTCGATCTTGGTTATTTTCGCTTTCGCGGCTGGCAGCAAAGTTCAGAACCATGTTTCTGTGAATAACTTTTGAACCGTAAGTCACAGACGCTCGCTCTTGGCTGCATTCGTTTCAGCTCGTGGCAACCAGTCTAAAAAACACTATCTTGGACTTCTCTGGATGTTTCCCAGGCGAGCTATTGGCAGCATGTTCAGAACCACTGTTTCTGAGGCTAATTCTTGAACCGTAAGTCATAGACGCTCGATCTTGGCGGCATTCGTCTCAGCGCCTGGCAATTAGTATAGAAGCACTGTTTCCCACTGTTTCTGAGGCTAATTCTTGAACCGTAAGTCATAGACGCTAGATCTTGGCGGCATTCGTCTCAGCGCCTGGCAATTAGTATAGAAGCACTGTCTTTGACTTCTCTGGATGTTTCCCAGGCGAGCTTTTGACAATTAAATCCTAGACGCTCGATCTTGGTTATTTTCGCTTTCGCGGCTGGCAGCAAAGTTCAGAACCATGTTTCTGTGAATAACTTTTGAACCGTAAGTCACAGACGCTCGCTCTTGGCTGCATTCGTTTCAGCTCGTGGCAGCCAGTCTAAAAAACACTATCTTGGACTTCTCTGGATGTTTCCCAGACGAGCTATTGGCAGCATGTTCAGAACCACTGTTTCTGAGGCTAATTCTTGAACCGTAAGTCATAGACGCTCGATCTTGGCGGCATTCGTCTCAGCGCCTGGCAATTAGTATAGAAGCACTGTTTCCCACTGTTTCTGAGGCTAATTCTTGAACCGTAAGTCATAGACGCTAGATCTTGGCGGCATTCGTCTCAGCGCCTGGCAATTAGTATAGAA
This sequence comes from Rhinoderma darwinii, assembly GCF_050947455.1. Classification (NCBI taxonomy): domain Eukaryota; kingdom Metazoa; phylum Chordata; class Amphibia; order Anura; family Rhinodermatidae; genus Rhinoderma; species Rhinoderma darwinii. The sequence goes on from NW_027463069.1 coordinate 17,074, forward strand.
GCACTGTCTTTGACTTCTCTGGATGTTTCCCAGGCGAGCTATTGACAAGTAAATCCTAGACGCTCGATCTTGGTTATTTTCGCTTTCGCGGCTGGCAGCAAAGTTCAGAACCATGTTTCTGTGAATAACTCTTGAACCGTAAGTCACAGACGCTCGCTCTTGGCTGCATTCGTTTCAGCCAGTCTAAAAAACACTATCTTGGACTTCTCTGGATGTTTCCCAGGCGAGCTATTGGCAGCATGTTCAGAACCACTGTTTCTGAGGCTAATTCTTGAACCGTAAGTCATAGACGCTCGATCTTGGCGGCATTCGTCTCAGCGCCTGGCAATTAGTATAGAAGCACTGTTTCCCACTGTTTCTGAGGCTAATTCTTGAACCGTAAGTCATAGACGCTAGATCTTGGCGGCATTCGTCTCAGCGCCTGGCAATTAGTATAGAAGCACTGTTTCCCACTGTTTCTGAGGCTAATTCTTGAACCGTAAGTCATAGACGCTAGATCTTGGCGGCATTCGTCTCAGCGCCTGGCAATTAGTATAGAAGCACTGTCTTTGACTTCTCTGGATGTTTCCCAGGCGAGCTATTGACAAGTAAATCCTAGACGCTCGATCTTGCTTATTTTCGCTTTCGCGGCTGGCAGCAAAGTTCAGAACCATGTTTCTGTGAATAACTTTTGAACCGTAAGTCACAGACGCTCGCTCTTGGCTGCATTCGTTTCAGCTCGTGGCAGCCAGTCTAAAAAACACTATCTTGGACTTCTCTGGATGTTTCCCAGGCGAGCTATTGGCAGCATGTTCAGAACCACTGTTTCTGAGGCTAATTCTTGAACCGTAAGTCATAGACGCTCGATCTTGGCGGCATTCGTCTCAGCGCCTGGCAATTAGTATAGAAGCACTGTTTCCCACTGTTTCTGAGGCTAATTCTTGAACCGTAAGTCATAGACGCTAGATCTTGGCGGCATTCGTCTCAGCGCCTGGCAATTAGTATAGAAGCACTGTCTTTGACTTCTCTGGATGTTTCCCAGGCGAGCTATTGACAAGTAAATCCTAGACGCTCGATCTTGGTTATTTTCGCTTTCGCGGCTGGCAGCAAAGTTCAGAACCATGTTTCTGTGAATAACTTTTGAACCGTAAGTCACAGACGCTCGCTCTTGGTTGCATTCGTTTCAGCTCGTGGCAGGAAGTCTAAAATACACTATCTTGGACTTCTCTGGATGTTTCCCAGGCGAGCTATTGGCAGCATGTTCAGAACCACTGTTTCTGAGGCTAATTCTTGAACCGTAAGTCATAGACGCTCGATCTTGGCGGCATTCGTCTCAGCGCCTGGCAATTAGTATAGAAGCACTGTTTCCCACTGTTTCTGAGGCTAATTCTTGAACCGTAAGTCATAGACGCTAGATCTTGGCGGCATTCGTCTCAGCGCCTGGCAATTAGTATAGAAGCACTGTCTTTGACTTCTCTGGATGTTTCCCAGGCGAGCTATTGACAAGTAAATCCTAGACGCTCGATCTTGCTTATTTTCGCTTTCGCGGCTGGCAGCAAAGTTCAGAACCATGTTTCTGTGAATAACTTTTGAACCGTAAGTCACAGACGCTCGCTCTTGGCTGCATTCGTTTCAGCTCGTGGCAGCCAGTCTAAAAAACACTATCTTGGACTTCTCTGGATGTTTCCCAGGCGAGCTATTGGCAGCATGTTCAGAACCACTGTTTCTGAGGCTAATTCTTGAACCGTAAGTCATAGACGCTCGATCTTGGCGGCATTCGTCTCAGCGCCTGGCAATTAGTATAGAAGCACTGTTTCCCACTGTTTCTGAGGCTAATTCTTGAACCGTAAGTCATAGACGCTAGATCTTGGCGGCATTCGTCTCAGCGCCTGGCAATTAGTATAGAAGCACTGTCTTTGACTTCTCTGGATGTTTCCCAGGCGAGCTATTGACAAGTAAATCCTAGACGCTCGATCTTGGTTATTTTCGCTTTCGCGGCTGGCAGCAAAGTTCAGAACCATGTTTCTGTGAATAACTTTTGAACCGTAAGTCACAGACGCTCGCTCTTGGTTGCATTCGTTTCAGCTCGTGGCAGGAAGTCTAAAATACACTATCTTGGACTTCTCTGGATGTTTCCCAGGCGAGCTATTGGCAGCATGTTCAGAACCACTGTTTCTGAGGCTAATTCTTGAACCGTAAGTCATAGACGCTCGATCTTGGCGGCATTCGTCTCAGCGCCTGGCAATTAGTATAGAAGCACTGTTTCCCACTGTTTCTGAGGCTAATTCTTGAACCGTAAGTCATAGACGCTAGATCTTGGCGGCATTCGTCTCAGCGCCTGGCAATTAGTATAGAAGCACTGTCTTTGACTTCTCTGGATGTTTCCCAGGCGAGCTATTGACAAGTAAATCCTAGACGCTCGATCTTGGTTATTTTCGCTTTCGCGGCTGGCAGCAAAGTTCAGAACCATGTTTCTGTGAATAACTTTTGAACCGTAAGTCACAGACGCTCGCTCTTGGCTGCATTCGTTTCAGCTCGTGGCAACCAGTCTAAAAAACACTATCTTGGACTTCTCTGGATGTTTCCCAGGCGAGCTATTGGCAGCATGTTCAGAACCACTGTTTCTGAGGCTAATTCTTGAACCGTAAGTCATAGACGCTCGATCTTGGCGGCATTCGTCTCAGCGCCTGGCAATTAGTATAGAAGCACTGTTTCCCACTGTTTCTGAGGCTAATTCTTGAACCGTAAGTCATAGACGCTAGATCTTGGCGGCATTCGTCTCAGCGCCTGGCAATTAGTATAGAAGCACTGTCTTTGACTTCTCTGGATGTTTCCCAGGCGAGCTTTTGACAATTAAATCCTAGACGCTCGATCTTGGTTATTTTCGCTTTCGCGGCTGGCAGCAAAGTTCAGAACCATGTTTCTGTGAATAACTTTTGAACCGTAAGTCACAGACGCTCGCTCTTGGCTGCATTCGTTTCAGCTCGTGGCAGCCAGTCTAAAAAACACTATCTTGGACTTCTCTGGATGTTTCCCAGACGAGCTATTGGCAGCATGTTCAGAACCACTGTTTCTGAGGCTAATTCTTGAACCGTAAGTCATAGACGCTCGATCTTGGCGGCATTCGTCTCAGCGCCTGGCAATTAGTATAGAAGCACTGTTTCCCACTGTTTCTGAGGCTAATTCTTGAACCGTAAGTCATAGACGCTAGATCTTGGCGGCATTCGTCTCAGCGCCTGGCAATTAGTATAGAAGCACTGTCTTTGACTTCTCTGGATGTTTCCCAGGCGAGCTATTGACAAGTAAATCCTAGACGCTCGATCTTGGTTATTTTCGCTTTCGCGGCTGGCAGCAAAGTTCAGAACCATGTTTCTGTGAATAACTCTTGAACCGTAAGTCACAGACGCTCGCTCTTGGCTGCATTCGTTTCAGCCAGTCTAAAAAACACTATCTTGGACTTCTCTGGATGTTTCCCAGGCGAGCTATTGGCAGCATGTTCAGAACCACTGTTTCTGAGGCTAATTCTTGAACCGTAAGTCATAGACGCTCGATCTTGGCGGCATTCGTCTCAGCGCCTGGCAATTAGTATAGAAGCACTGTTTCCCACTGTTTCTGAGGCTAATTCTTGAACCGTAAGTCATAGACGCTAGATCTTGGCGGCATTCGTCTCAGCGCCTGGCAATTAGTATAGAAGCACTGTCTTTGACTTCTCTGGATGTTTCCCAGGCGAGCTTTTGACAAGTAAATCCTAGACGCTCGATCTTGGTTATTTTCGCTTTCGCGGCTGGCAGCAAAGTTCAGAAACATGTTTCTGTGAATAACTTTTGAACCGTAAGTCACAGACGCTCGCTCTTGGCTGCATTCGTTTCAGCTCGTGGCAGCCAGTCTAAAAAACACTATCTTGGACTTCTCTGGATGTTTCCCAGGCGAGCTATTGGCAGCATGTTCAGAACCACTGTTTCTGAGGCTAATTCTTGAACCGTAAGTCATAGACGCTCGATCTTGGCGGCATTCGTCTCAGCGCCTGGCAATTAGTATAGAAGCACTGTTTCCCACTGTTTCTGAGGCTAATTCTTGAACCGTAAGTCATAGACGCTAGATCTTGGCGGCATTCGTCTCAGCGCCTGGCAATTAGTATAGAAGCACTGTCTTTGACTTCTCTGGATGTTTCCCAGGCGAGCTATTGACAAGTAAATCCTAGACGCTCGATCTTGCTTATTTTCGCTTTCGCGGCTGGCAGCAAAGTTCAGAACCATGTTTCTGTGAATAACTTTTGAACCGTAAGTCACAGACGCTCGCTCTTGGCTGCATTCGTTTCAGCTCGTGGCAGCCAGTCTAAAAAACACTATCTTGGACTTCTCTGGATGTTTCCCAGGCGAGCTATTGGCAGCATGTTCAGAACCACTGTTTCTGAGGCTAATTCTTGAACCGTAAGTCATAGACGCTCGATCTTGGCGGCATTCGTCTCAGCGCCTGGCAATTAGTATAGAAGCACTGTTTCCCACTGTTTCTGAGGCTAATTCTTGAACCGTAAGTCATAGACGCTAGATCTTGGCGGCATTCGTCTCAGCGCCTGGCAATTAGTATAGAAGCACTGTCTTTGACTTCTCTGGATGTTTCCCAGGCGAGCTATTGACAAGTAAATCCTAGACGCTCGATCTTGGTTATTTTCGCTTTCGCGGCTGGCAGCAAAGTTCAGAACCATGTTTCTGTGAATAACTTTTGAACCGTAAGTCACAGACGCTCGCTCTTGGTTGCATTCGTTTCAGCTCGTGGCAGGAAGTCTAAAATACACTATCTTGGACTTCTCTGGATGTTTCCCAGGCGAGCTATTGGCAGCATGTTCAGAACCACTGTTTCTGAGGCTAATTCTTGAACCGTAAGTCATAGACGCTCGATCTTGGCGGCATTCGTCTCAGCGCCTGGCAATTAGTATAGAAGCACTGTTTCCCACTGTTTCTGAGGCTAATTCTTGAACCGTAAGTCATAGACGCTAGATCTTGGCGGCATTCGTCTCAGCGCCTGGCAATTAGTATAGAAGCACTGTCTTTGACTTCTCTGGATGTTTCCCAGGCGAGCTATTGACAAGTAAATCCTAGACGCTCGATCTTGGTTATTTTCGCTTTCGCGGCTGGCAGCAAAGTTCAGAACCATGTTTCTGTGAATAACTTTTGAACCGTAAGTCACAGACGCTCGCTCTTGGCTGCATTCGTTTCAGCTCGTGGCAACCAGTCTAAAAAACACTATCTTGGACTTCTCTGGATGTTTCCCAGGCGAGCTATTGGCAGCATGTTCAGAACCACTGTTTCTGAGGCTAATTCTTGAACCGTAAGTCATAGACGCTCGATCTTGGCGGCATTCGTCTCAGCGCCTGGCAATTAGTATAGAAGCACTGTTTCCCACTGTTTCTGAGGCTAATTCTTGAACCGTAAGTCATAGACGCTAGATCTTGGCGGCATTCGTCTCAGCGCCTGGCAATTAGTATAGAAGCACTGTCTTTGACTTCTCTGGATGTTTCCCAGGCGAGCTTTTGACAATTAAATCCTAGACGCTCGATCTTGGTTATTTTCGCTTTCGCGGCTGGCAGCAAAGTTCAGAACCATGTTTCTGTGAATAACTTTTGAACCGTAAGTCACAGACGCTCGCTCTTGGCTGCATTCGTTTCAGCTCGTGGCAGCCAGTCTAAAAAACACTATCTTGGACTTCTCTGGACGTTTCCCAGGCGACCTATTGGCAGCATGTTCAGAACCACTGTTTCTGAGGCTAATTCTTGAACCGTAAGTCATAGACGCTCGATCTTGGCGGCATTCGTCTCAGCGCCTGGCAATTAGTATAGAAGCACTGTTTCCCACTGTTTCTGAGGCTAATTCTTGAACCGTAAGTCATAGACGCTAGATCTTGGCGGCATTCGTCTCAGCGCCTGGCAATTAGTATAGAAGCACTGTCTTTGACTTCTCTGGATGTTTCCCAGGCGAGCTATTGACAAGTAAATCCTAGACGCTCGATCTTGGTTATTTTCGCTTTCGCGGCTGGCAGCAAAGTTCAGAACCATGTTTCTGTGAATAACTTTTGAACCGTAAGTCACAGACGCTCGCTCTTGGCTGCATTCGTTTCAGCTCGTGGCAGGAAGTCTAAAATACACTATCTTAGACTTCTCTGGATGTTTCCCAGGCGAGCTATTGACAGCATGTTCAGAACCACTGTTTCTGAGGCTAATTCTTGAACCGTAAGTCATAGACGCTCGATCTAGGCGGCATTCGTCTCAGCGCCTGGCAATTAGTATAGAAGCACTGTTTCCCACTGTTTCTGAGGCTAATTCTTGAACCGTAAGTCATAGACGCTAGATCTTGGCGGCATTCGTCTCAGCGCCTGGCAATTAGTATAGAAGCACTGTCTTTGACTTCTCTGGATGTTTCCCAGGCGAGCTATTGACAAGTAAATCCTAGACGCTCGATCTTGGTTATTTTCGCTTTCGCGGCTGGCAGCAAAGTTCAGAACCATGTTTCTGTGAATAACTCTTGAACCGTAAGTCACAGACGCTCGCTCTTGGCTGCATTCGTTTCAGCTCGTGGCAGCCAGTCTAAAAAACACTATCTTGGACTTCTCTGGATGTTTCCCAGGCGAGCTATTGGCAGCATGTTCAGAACCACTGTTTCTGAGGCTAATTCTTGAACCGTAAGTCATAGACGCTCGATCTTGGCGGCATTCGTCTCAGCGCCTGGCAATTAGTATAGAAGCACTGTTTCCCACTGTTTCTGAGGCTAATTCTTGAACCGTAAGTCATAGACGCTAGATCTTGGCGGCATTCGTCTCAGCGCCTGGCAATTAGTATGGAAGCACTGTCTTTGACTTCTCTGGATGTTTCCCAGGCGAGCTTTTGACAAGTAAATCCTAGACGCTCGATCTTGGTTATTTTCGCTTTCGCGGCTGGCAGCAAAGTTCAGAACCATGTTTCTGTGAATAACTTTTGAACCGTTAGTCACAGACGCTCGCTCTTGGCTGCATTCGTTTCAGCTCGTGGCAGCCAGTCTAAAAAACACTATCTTGGACTTCTCTGGATGTTTCCCAGGCGAGCTATTGGCAGCATGTTCAGAACCACTGTTTCTGAGGCTAATTCTTGAACCGTAAGTCATAGACGCTCGATCTTTGCGGCATTCGTCTCAGCGCCTGGCAATTAGTATAGAAGCACTGTTTCCCACTGTTTCTGAGGCTAATTCTTGAACCGTAAGTCATAGACGCTAGATCTTGGCGGCATTCGTCTCAGCGCCTGGCAATTAGTATAGAAGCACTGTCTTTGACTTCTCTGGATGTTTCCCAGGCGAGCTATTGACAAGTAAATCCTAGACGCTCGATCTTGGTTATTTTCACTTTCGCGGCTGGCAGCAAAGTTCAGAACCATGTTTCTGTGAATAACTTTTGAACCGTAAGTCACAGACGCTCGCTCTTGGCTGCATTCGTTTCAGCTCGTGGCAGCCAGTCTAAAAAACACTATCTTGAACTTCTCTGGATGTTTCCCAGGCGAGCTATTGGCAGCATGTTCAGAACCACTGTTTCTGAGGCTAATTCTTGAACCGTAAGTCATAGACGCTCGATCTTGGCGGCATTCGTCTCAGCGCCTGGCAATTAGTATAGAAGCACTGTTTCCCACTGTTTCTGAGGCTAATTCTTGAACCGTAAGTCATAGACGCTAGATCTTGGCGGCATTCGTCTCAGCGCCTGGCAATTAGTATGGAAGCACTGTCTTTGACTTCTCTGGATGTTTCCCAGGCGAGCTTTTGACAAGTAAATCCTAGACGCTCGATCTTGGTTATTTTCGCTTTCGCGGCTGGCAGCAAAGTTCAGAACCATGTTTCTGTGAATAACTCTTGAACCGTAAGTCACAGACGCTCGCTCTTGGCTGCATTCGTTTCAGCTCGTGGCAGCCAGTCTAAAAAACACTATCTTGGACTTCTCTGGATGTTTCCCAGGCGAGCTATTGGCAGCATGTTCAGAACCACTGTTTCTGAGGCTAATTCTTGAACCGTAAGTCATAGACGCTCGATCTTGGCGGCATTCGTCTCAGCGCCTGGCAATTAGTATAGAAGCACTGTTTCCCACTGTTTCTGAGGCTAATTCTTGAACCGTAAGTCATAGACGCTAGATCTTGGCGGCATTCGTCTCAGCGCCTGGCAATTAGTATAGAAGCACTGTCTTTGACTTCTCTGGATGTTTCCCAGGCGAGCTATTGACAAGTAAATCCTAGACGCTCGATCTTGGTTATTTTCACTTTCGCGGCTGGCAGCAAAGTTCAGAACCATGTTTCTGTGAATAACTTTTGAACCGTAAGTCACAGACGCTCGCTCTTGGCTGCATTCGTTTCAGCTCGTGGCAGCCAGTCTAAAAAACACTATCTTGGACTTCTCTGGATGTTTCCCAGGCGAGCTATTGGCAGCATGTTCAGAACCACTGTTTCTGAGGCTAATTCTTGAACCGTAAGTCATAGACGCTCGATCTTTGCGGCATTCGTCTCAGCGCCTGGCAATTAGTATAGAAGCACTGTTTCCCACTGTTTCTGAGGCTAATTCTTGAACCGTAAGTCATAGACGCTAGATCTTGGCGGCATTCGTCTCAGCGCCTGGCAATTAGTATAGAAGCACTGTCTTTGACTTCTCTGGATGTTTCCCAGGCGAGCTATTGACAAGTAAATCCTAGACGCTCGATCTTGGTTATTTTCACTTTCGCGGCTGGCAGCAATGTTCAGAACCATGTTTCTGTGAATAACTTTTGAACCGTAAGTCACAGACGCTCGCTCTTGGCTGCATTCGTTTCAGCTCGTGGCAGCCAGTCTAAAAAACACTATCTTGACTTCTCTGGATGTTTCCCAGGCGAGCTATTGGCAGCATGTTCAGAACCACTGTTTCTGAGGCTAATTCTTGAACCGTAAGTCATAGACGCTCGATCTTGGCGGCATTCGTCTCAGCGCCTGGCAATTAGTATAGAAGCACTGTTTCCCACTGTTTCTGAGGCTAATTCTTGAACCGTAAGTCATAGACGCTAGATCTTGGCGGCATTCGTCTCAGCGCCTGGCAATTAGTATAGAAGCACTGTCTTTGACTTCTCTGGATGTTTCCCAGGCGAGCTATTGACAAGTAAATCCTAGACGCTCGATCTTGCTTATTTTCGCTTTCGCGGCTGGCAGCAAAGTTCAGAACCATGTTTCTGTGAATAACTTTTGAACCGTAAGTCACAGACGCTCGCTCTTGGCTGCATTCGTTTCAGCTCGTGGCAGCCAGTCTAAAAAACACTATCTTGGACTTCTCTGGATGTTTCCCAGGCGAGCTATTGGCAGCATGTTCAGAACCACTGTTTCTGAGGCTAATTCTTGAACCGTAAGTCATAGACGCTCGATCTTGGCGGCATTCGTCTCAGCGCCTGGCAATTAGTATAGAAGCACTGTTTCCCACTGTTTCTGAGGCTAATTCTTGAACCGTAAGTCATAGACGCTAGATCTTGGCGGCATTCGTCTCAGCGCCTGGCAATTAGTATGGAAGCACTGTCTTTGACTTCTCTGGATGTTTCCCAGGCGAGCTTTTGACAAGTAAATCCTAGACGCTCGATCTTGGTTATTTTCGCTTTCGCGGCTGGCAGCAAAGTTCAGAACCATGTTTCTGTGAATAACTTTTGAACCGTAAGTCACAGACGCTCGCTCTTGGCTGCATTCGTTTCAGCTCGTGGCAGCCAGTCTAAAAACACTATCTTGGACTTCTCTGGATGTTTCCCAGGCGAGCTATTGGCAGCATGTTCAGAACCACTGTTTCTGAGGCTAATTCTTGAACCGTAAGTCATAGACGCTCGATCTTGGCGGCATTCGTCTCAGCGCCTGGCAATTAGTATAGAAGCACTGTTTCCCACTGTTTCTGAGGCTAATTCTTGAACCGTAAGTCATAGACGCTAGATCTTGGCGGCATTCGTCTCAGCGCCTGGCAATTAGTATAGAAGCACTGTCTTTGACTTCTCTGGATGTTTCCCAGGCGAGCTATTGACAAGTAAATCCTAGACGCTCGATCTTGGTTATTTTCGCTTTCGCGGCTGGCAGCAAAGTTCAGAACCATGTTTCTGTGAATAACTTTTGAACCGTAAGTCACAGACGCTCGCTCTTGGCTGCATTCGTTTCAGCTCGTGGCAGGAAGTCTAAAATACACTATCTTAGACTTCTCTGGATGTTTCCCAGGCGAGCTATTGACAGCATGTTCAGAACCACTGTTTCTGAGGCTAATTCTTGAACCGTAAGTCATAGACGCTCGATCTAGGCGGCATTCGTCTCAGCGCCTGGCAATTAGTATAGAAGCACTGTTTCCCACTGTTTCTGAGGCTAATTCTTGAACCGTAAGTCATAGACGCTAGATCTTGGCGGCATTCGTCTCAGCGCCTGGCAATTAGTATAGAAGCACTGTCTTTGACTTCTCTGGATGTTTCCCAGGCGAGCTATTGACAAGTAAATCCTAGACGCTCGATCTTGGTTATTTTCGCTTTCGCGGCTGGCAGCAAAGTTCAGAACCATGTTTCTGTGAATAACTCTTGAACCGTAAGTCACAGACGCTCGCTCTTGGCTGCATTCGTTTCAGCTCGTGGCAGCCAGTCTAAAAAACACTATCTTGGACTTCTCTGGATGTTTCCCAGGCGAGCTATTGGCAGCATGTTCAGAACCACTGTTTCTGAGGCTAATTCTTGAACCGTAAGTCATAGACGCTCGATCTTGGCGGCATTCGTCTCAGCGCCTGGCAATTAGTATAGAAGCACTGTTTCCCACTGTTTCTGAGGCTAATTCTTGAACCGTAAGTCATAGACGCTAGATCTTGGCGGCATTCGTCTCAGCGCCTGGCAATTAGTATGGAAGCACTGTCTTTGACTTCTCTGGATGTTTCCCAGGCGAGCTTTTGACAAGTAAATCCTAGACGCTCGATCTTGGTTATTTTCGCTTTCCGCGGCTGGCAGCAAAGTTCAGAACCATGTTTCTGTGAATAACTTTTGAACCGTTAGTCACAGACGCTCGCTCTTGGCTGCATTCGTTTCAGCTCGTGGCAGCCAGTCTAAAAAACACTATCTTGGACTTCTCTGGATGTTTCCCAGGCGAGCTATTGGCAGCATGTTCAGAACCACTGTTTCTGAGGCTAATTCTTGAACCGTAAGTCATAGACGCTCGATCTTTGCGGCATTCGTCTCAGCGCCTGGCAATTAGTATAGAAGCACTGTTTCCCACTGTTTCTGAGGCTAATTCTTGAACCGTAAGTCATAGACGCTAGATCTTGGCGGCATTCGTCTCAGCGCCTGGCAATTAGTATAGAAGCACTGTCTTTGACTTCTCTGGATGTTTCCCAGGCGAGCTATTGACAAGTAAATCCTAGACGCTCGATCTTGGTTATTTTCACTTTCGCGGCTGGCAGCAAAGTTCAGAACCATGTTTCTGTGAATAACTTTTGAACCGTAAGTCACAGACGCTCGCTCTTGGCTGCATTCGTTTCAGCTCGTGGCAGCCAGTCTAAAAAACACTATCTTGGACTTCTCTGGATGTTTCCCAGGCGAGCTATTGGCAGCATGTTCAGAACCACTGTTTCTGAGGCTAATTCTTGAACCGTAAGTCATAGACGCTCGATCTTGGCGGCATTCGTCTCAGCGCCTGGCAATTAGTATAGAAGCACTGTTTCCCACTGTTTCTGAGGCTAATTCTTGAACCGTAAGTCATAGACGCTAGATCTTGGCGGCATTCGTCTCAGCGCTGGCAATTAGTATGGAAGCACTGTCTTTGACTTCTCTGGATGTTTCCCAGGCGAGCTTTTGACAAGTAAATCCTAGACGCTCGATCTTGGTTATTTTCGCTTTCGCGGCTGGCAGCAAAGTTCAGAACCATGTTTCTGTGAATAACTCTTGAACCGTAAGTCACAGACGCTCGCTCTTGGCTGCATTCGTTTCAGCTCGTGGCAGCCAGTCTAAAAAACACTATCTTGGACTTCTCTGGATGTTTCCCAGGCGAGCTATTGGCAGCATGTTCAGAACCACTGTTTCTGAGGCTAATTCTTGAACCGTAAGTCATAGACGCTCGATCTTGGCGGCATTCGTCTCAGCGCCTGGCAATTAGTATAGAAGCACTGTTTCCCACTGTTTCTGAGGCTAATTCTTGAACCGTAAGTCATAGACGCTAGATCTTGGCGGCATTCGTCTCAGCGCCTGGCAATTAGTATGGAAGCACTGTCTTTGACTTCTCTGGATGTTTCCCAGGCGAGCTTTTGACAAGTAAATCCTAGACGCTCGATCTTGGTTATTTTCGCTTTCGCGGCTGGCAGCAAAGTTCAGAACCATGTTTCTGTGAATAACTTTTGAACCGTAAGTCACAGACGCTCGCTCTTGGCTGCATTCGTTTCAGCTCGTGGCAGCCAGTCTAAAAAACACTATCTTGGACTTCTCTGGATGTTTCCCAGGCGAGCTATTGGCAGCATGTTCAGAACCACTGTTTCTGAGGCTAATTCTTGAACCGTAAGTCATAGACGCTCGATCTTTGCGGCATTCGTCTCAGCGCCTGGCAATTAGTATAGAAGCACTGTTTCCCACTGTTTCTGAGGCTAATTCTTGAACCGTAAGTCATAGACGCTAGATCTTGGCGGCATTCGTCTCAGCGCCTGGCAATTAGTATAGAAGCACTGTCTTTGACTTCTCTGGATGTTTCCCAGGCGAGCTATTGACAAGTAAATCCTAGACGCTCGATCTTGGTTATTTTCACTTTCGCGGCTGGCAGCAAAGTTCAGAACCATGTTTCTGTGAATAACTTTTGAACCGTAAGTCACAGACGCTCGCTCTTGGCTGCATTCGTTTCAGCTCGTGGCAGCCAGTCTAAAAAACACTATCTTGGACTTCTCTGGATGTTTCCCAGGCGAGCTATTGGCAGCATGTTCAGAACCACTGTTTCTGAGGCTAATTCTTGAACCGTAAGTCATAGACGCTCGATCTTTGCGGCATTCGTCTCAGCGCCTGGCAATTAGTATAGAAGCACTGTTTCCCACTGTTTCTGAGGCTAATTCTTGAACCGTAAGTCATAGACGCTAGATCTTGGCGGCATTCGTCTCAGCGCCTGGCAATTAGTATAGAAGCACTGTCTTTGACTTCTCTGGATGTTTCCCAGGCGAGCTATTGACAAGTAAATCCTAGACGCTCGATCTTGGTTATTTTCACTTTCGCGGCTGGCAGCAAAGTTCAGAACCATGTTTCTGTGAATAACTTTGAACCGTAAGTCACAGACGCTCGCTCTTGGCTGCATTCGTTTCAGCTCGTGGCAGCCAGTCTAAAAAACACTATCTTGGACTTCTCTGGATGTTTCCCAGGCGAGCTATTGGCAGCATGTTCAGAACCACTGTTTCTGAGGCTAATTCTTGAACCGTAAGTCATAGACGCTCGATCTTGGCGGCATTCGTCTCAGCGCCTGGCAATTAGTATAGAAGCACTGTTTCCCACTGTTTCTGAGGCTAATTCTTGAACCGTAAGTCATAGACGCTAGATCTTGGCGGCATTCGTCTCAGCGCCTGGCAATTAGTATAGAAGCACTGTCTTTGACTTCTCTGGATGTTTCCCAGGCGAGCTATTGACAAGTAAATCCTAGACGCTCGATCTTGCTTATTTTCGCTTTCGCGGCTGGCAGCAAAGTTCAGAACCATGTTTCTGTGAATAACTTTTGAACCGTAAGTCACAGACGCTCGCTCTTGGCTGCATTCGTTTCAGCTCGTGGCAGCCAGTCTAAAAAACACTATCTTGGACTTCTCTGGATGTTTCCCAGGCGAGCTATTGGCAGCATGTTCAGAACCACTGTTTCTGAGGCTAATTCTTGAACCGTAAGTCATAGACGCTCGATCTTTGCGGCATTCGTCTCAGCGCCTGGCAATTAGTATAGAAGCACTGTTTCCCACTGTTTCTGAGGCTAATTCTTGAACCGTAAGTCATAGACGCTAGATCTTGGCGGCATTCGTCTCAGCGCCTGGCAATTAGTATAGAAGCACTGTCTTTGACTTCTCTGGATGTTTCCCAGGCGAGCTATTGACAAGTAAATCCTAGACGCTCGATCTTGGTTATTTTCACTTTCGCGGCTGGCAGCAAAGTTCAGAACCATGTTTCTGTGAATAACTTTGAACCGTAAGTCACAGACGCTCGCTCTTGGCTGCATTCGTTTCAGCTCGTGGCAGCCAGTCTAAAAAACACTATCTTGGACTTCTCTGGATGTTTCCCAGGCGAGCTATTGGCAGCATGTTCAGAACCACTGTTCTGAGGCTAATTCTTGAACCGTAAGTCATAGACGCTCGATCTTGGCGGCATTCGTCTCAGCGCCTGGCAATTAGTATAGAAGCACTGTTTCCCACTGTTTCTGAGGCTAATTCTTGAACCGTAAGTCATAGACGCTAGATCTTGGCGGCATTCGTCTCAGCGCCTGGCAATTAGTATGGAAGCACTGTCTTTGACTTCTCTGGATGTTTCCCAGGCGAGCTTTTGACAAGTAAATCCTAGACGCTCGATCTTGGTTATTTTCGCTTTCGCGGCTGGCAGCAAAGTTCAGAACCATGTTTCTGTGAATAACTTTTGAACCGTAAGTCACAGACGCTCGCTCTTGGCTGCATTCGTTTCAGCTCGTGGCAGCCAGTCTAAAAAACACTATCTTGGACTTCTCTGGATGTTTCCCAGGCGAGCTATTGGCAGCATGTTCAGAACCACTGTTTCTGAGGCTAATTCTTGAACCGTAAGTCATAGACGCTCGATCTTTGCGGCATTCGTCTCAGCGCCTGGCAATTAGTATAGAAGCACTGTTTCCCACTGTTTCTGAGGCTAATTCTTGAACCGTAAGTCATAGACGCTAGATCTTGGCGGCATTCGTCTCAGCGCCTGGCAATTAGTATAGAAGCACTGTCTTTGACTTCTCTGGATGTTTCCCAGGCGAGCTATTGACAAGTAAATCCTAGACGCTCGATCTTGGTTATTTTCACTTTTCGCGGCTGGCAGCAAAGTTCAGAACCATGTTTCTGTGAATAACTTTTGAACCGTAAGTCACAGACGCTCGCTCTTGGCTGCATTCGTTTCAGCTCGTGGCAGCCAGTCTAAAAAACACTATCTTGGACTTCTCTGGATGTTTCCCAGGCGAGCTATTGGCAGCATGTTCAGAACCACTGTTTCTGAGGCTAATTATTGAACCGTAAGTCATAGACGCTCGATCTTGGCGGCATTCGTCTCAGCGCCTGGCAATTAGTATAGAAGCACTGTTTCCCACTGTTTCTGAGGCTAATTCTTGAACCGTAAGTCATAGACGCTAGATCTTGGCGGCATTCGTCTCAGCGCCTGGCAATTAGTATGGAAGCACTGTCTTTGACTTCTCTGGATGTTTCCAGGCGAGCTTTTGACAAGTAAATCCTAGACGCTCGATCTTGGTTATTTTCGCTTTCGCGGCTGGCAGCAAAGTTCAGAACCATGTTTCTGTGAATAACTTTTGAACCGTAAGTCACAGACGCTCGCTCTTGGCTGCATTCGTTCAGCTCGTGGCAGCCAGTCTAAAAAACACTATCTTGGACTTCTCTGGATGTTTCCCAGGCGAGCTATTGGCAGCATGTTCAGAACCACTGTTTCTGAGGCTAATTCTTGAACCGTAAGTCATAGACGCTCGATCTTTGCGGCATTCGTCTCAGCGCCTGGCAATTAGTATAGAAGCACTGTTTCCCACTGTTTCTGAGGCTAATTCTTGAACCGTAAGTCATAGACGCTAGATCTTGGCGGCATTCGTCTCAGCGCCTGGCAATTAGTATAGAAGCACTGTCTTTGACTTCTCTGGATGTTTCCCAGGCGAGCTATTGACAAGTAAATCCTAGACGCTCGATCTTGGTTATTTTCACTTTCGCGGCTGGCAGCAAAGTTCAGAACCATGTTTCTGTGAATAACTTTTGAACCGTAAGTCACAGACGCTCGCTCCTTGGCTGCATTCGTTTCAGCTCGTGGCAGCCAGTCTAAAAAACACTATCTTGGACTTCTCTGGATGTTTCCCAGGCGAGCTATTGGCAGCATGTTCAGAACCACTGTTCTGAGGCTAATTATTGAACCGTAAGTCATAGACGCTCGATCTTGGCGGCATTCGTCTCAGCGCCTGGCAATTAGTATAGAAGCACTGTTTCCCACTGTTTCTGAGGCTAATTCTTGAACCGTAAGTCATAGACGCTAGATCTTGGCGGCATTCGTCTCAGCGCCTGGCAATTAGTATAGAAGCACTGTCTTTGACTTCTCTGGATGTTTCCCAGGCGAGCTATTGACAAGTAAATCCTAGACGCTCGATCTTGCTTATTTTCGCTTTCGCGGCTGGCAGCAAAGTTCAGAACCATGTTTCTGTGAATAACTTTTGAACCGTAAGTCACAGACGCTCGCTCTTGGCTGCATTCGTTTCAGCTCGTGGCAGCCAGTCTAAAAAACACTATCTTGGACTTCTCTGGATGTTTCCCAGGCGAGCTATTGGCAGCATGTTCAGAACCACTGTTTCTGAGGCTAATTCTTGAACCGTAAGTCATAGACGCTCGATCTTGGCGGCATTCGTCTCAGCGCCTGGCAATTAGTATAGAAGCACTGTTTCCCACTGTTTCTGAGGCTAATTCTTGAACCGTAAGTCATAGACGCTAGATCTTGGCGGCATTCGTCTCAGCGCCTGGCAATTAGTATAGAAGCACTGTCTTTGACTTCTCTGGATGTTTCCCAGGCGAGCTATTGACAAGTAAATCCTAGACGCTCGATCTTGGTTATTTTCGCTTTCGCGGCTGGCAGCAAAGTTCAGAACCATGTTTCTGTGAATAACTTTTGAACCGTAAGTCACAGACGCTCGCTCTTGGCTGCATTCGTTTCAGCTCGTGGCAGCCAGTCTAAAAAACACTATCTTGGACTTCTCTGGATGTTTCCCAGGCGAGCTATTGGCAGCATGTTCAGAACCACTGTTTCTGAGGCTAATTCTTGAACCGTAAGTCATAGACGCTCGATCTTGGCGGCATTCGTCTCAGCGCCTGGCAATTAGTATAGAAGCACTGTTTCCCACTGTTTCTGAGGCTAATTCTTGAACCGTAAGTCATAGACGCTAGATCTTGGCGGCATTCGTCTCAGCGCCTGGCAATTAGTATAGAAGCACTGTCTTTGACTTCTCTGGATGTTTCCCAGGCGAGCTATTGACAAGTAAATCCTAGACGCTCGATCTTGGTTATTTTCGCTTTCGCGGCTGGCAGCAAAGTTCAGAACCATGTTTCTGTGAATAACTCTTGAACCGTAAGTCACAGACGCTCGCTCTTGGCTGCATTCGTTTCAGCCAGTCTAAAAAACACTATCTTGGACTTCTCTGGATGTTTCCCAGGCGAGCTATTGGCAGCATGTTCAGAACCACTGTTTCTGAGGCTAATTCTTGAACCGTAAGTCATAGACGCTCGATCTTGGCGGCATTCGTCTCAGCGCCTGGCAATTAGTATAGAAGCACTGTTTCCCACTGTTCTGAGGCTAATTCTTGAACCGTAAGTCATAGACGCTAGATCTTGGCGGCATTCGTCTCAGCGCCTGGCAATTAGTATAGAAGCACTGTCTTTGACTTCTCTGGATGTTTCCCAGGCGAGCTATTGACAAGTAAATCCTAGACGCTCGATCTTGCTTATTTTCGCTTTCGCGGCTGGCAGCAAAGTTCAGAACCATGTTTCTGTGAATAACTTTTGAACCGTAAGTCACAGACGCTCGCTCTTGGCTGCATTCGTTTCAGCTCGTGGCAGCCAGTCTAAAAAACACTATCTTGGACTTCTCTGGATGTTTCCCAGGCGAGCTATTGGCAGCATGTTCAGAACCACTGTTTCTGAGGCTAATTCTTGAACCGTAAGTCATAGACGCTCGATCTTGGCGGCATTCGTCTCAGCGCCTGGCAATTAGTATAGAAGCACTGTTTCCCACTGTTTCTGAGGCTAATTCTTGAACCGTAAGTCATAGACGCTAGATCTTGGCGGCATTCGTCTCAGCGCCTGGCAATTAGTATAGAAGCACTGTCTTTGACTTCTCTGGATGTTTCCCAGGCGAGCTATTGACAAGTAAATCCTAGACGCTCGATCTTGCTTATTTTCGCTTTCGCGGCTGGCAGCAAAGTTCAGAACCATGTTTCTGTGAATAACTCTTGAACCGTAAGTCACAGACGCTCGCT
>NW_027463070.1:0-35247 GCF_050947455.1 Rhinoderma darwinii
AAACATCCAGAGAAGTCCAAGATTGTGTTTTTTAGACTGGCTGCCACGAGCTGAAACGAATGCAGCCAAGAGCGAGCGTCAGTGACTTACGGTTCAAGAGTTATTCACAGAAACATGGTTCTGAACTTTGCTGCTAGCCGCGAAAGCGAAAATAACCAAGATCGAGCGTCTAGGATTTACTTGTCAATAGCTCGCCTGGGAAACATCCAGAGAAGTCAAAGACAGTGCTTCTATACTAATTGCCAGGCGCTGAGACGAATGCCGCCAAGATCTAGCGTCTATGACTTACGGTTCAAGAATTAGCCTCAGAAACAGTGGGAAACAGTGCTTCTATACTAATTGCCAGGCGCTGAGACGAATGCCGCCAAGATCGAGCGTCTATGACTTACGGTTCAAGAATTAGCCTCAGAAACAGTGGTTCTGAACATGCTGCCAATAGCTCGCCTGGGAAACATCCAGAGAAGTCCAAGATTGTGTTTTTTAGACTGGCTGCCACGAGCTGAAACGAATGCAGCCAAGAGCGAGCGTCTGTGACTTACGGTTCAAAAGTTATTCACAGAAACATGGTTCTGAACTTTGCTGCCAGCCGCCAAAGCGAAAATAACCAAGATCGAGCGTCTAGGATTTACTTGTCAAAAGCTCGCCTGGGAAACATCCAGAGAAGTCAAAGACAGTGCTTCTATACTAATTGCCAGGCGCTGAGACGAATGCCGCCAAGATCTAGCGTCTATGACTTACGGTTCAAGAATTAGCCTCAGAAACAGTGGGAAACAGTGCTTCTATACTAATTGCCAGGCGCTGAGACGAATGCCGCCAAGATCGAGCGTCTATGACACGGTTCAAGAATTAGCCTCAGAAACAGTGGTTCTGAACATGCTGCCAATAGCTCGCCTGGGAAACATCCAGAGAAGTCCAAGATAGTGTTTTTTAGACTGGCTGCCACGAGCTGAAACGAATGCAGCCAAGAGCGAGCGTCTGTGACTTACGGTTCAAAAGTTATTCACAGAAACATGGTTCTGAACTTTGCTGCCAGCCGCGAAAGCGAAAATAACCAAGATCGAGCGTCTAGGATTTACTTGTCAAAAGCTCGCCTGGGAAACATCCAGAGAAGTCAAAGACAGTGCTTCTATACTAATTGCCAGGCGCTGAGACGAATGCCGCCAAGATCTAGCGTCTATGACTTACGGTTCAAGAATTAGCCTCAGAAACAGTGGGAAACAGTGCTTCTATACTAATTGCCAGGCGCTGAGACGAATTCCGCCAAGATCGAGCGTCTATGACACGGTTCAAGAATTAGCCTCAGAAACAGTGGTTCTGAACATGCTGCCAATAGCTCGCCTGGGAAACATCCAGAGAAGTCCAAGATTGTGTTTTTTAGACTGGCTGCCACGAGCTGAAACGAATGCAGCCAAGAGCGAGCGTCAGTGACTTACGGTTCAAGAGTTATTCACAGAAACATGGTTCTGAACTTTGCTGCTAGCCGCGAAAGCGAAAATAACCAAGATCGAGCGTCTAGGATTTACTTGTCAATAGCTCGCCTGGGAAACATCCAGAGAAGTCAAAGACAGTGCTTCTATACTAATTGCCAGGTGCTGAGACGAATGCCGCCAAGATCTAGCGTCTATGACTTACGGTTCAAGAATTAGCCTCAGAAACAGTGGGAAACAGTGCTTCTATACTAATTGCCAGGCGCTGAGACGAATGCCGCCAAGATCGTGCGTCTATGACTTACGGTTCAAGAATTAGCCTCAGAAACAGTGGTTCTGAACATGCTGCCAATAGCTCGCCTGGGAAACATCCAGAGAAGTCCAAGATTGTGTTTTTTAGACTGGCTGCCACGAGCTGAAACGAATGCAGCCAAGAGCGAGCGTCTGTGACTTACGGTTCAAAAGTTATTCACAGAAACATGGTTCTGAACTTTGCTGCCAGCCGCGAAAGCGAAAATAACCAAGATCGAGCGTCTAGGATTTACTTGTCAAAAGCTCGCCTGGGAAACATCCAGAGAAGTCAAAGACAGTGCTTCTATACTAATTGCCAGGCGCTGAGACGAATGCCGCCAAGATCTAGCGTCTATGACTTACGGTTCAAGAATTAGCCTCAGAAACAGTGGGAAACAGTGCTTCTATACTAATTGCCAGGCGCTGAGACGAATGCCGCCAAGATCGAGCGTCTATGACACGGTTCAAGAATTAGCCTCAGAAACAGTGGTTCTGAACATGCTGCCAATAGCTCGCCTGGGAAACATTCAGAGAAGTCCAAGATAGTGTATTTTAGACTGGCTGCCATGAGCTGAAACGAATGCAGCCAAGAGCGAGCGTCTGTGACTTACGGTTCAAAAGTTATTCACAGAAACATAGTTCTGAACATTGCTGCCAGCCGCGAAAGCGAAAATAACCAAGATCGAGCGTCTAGGATTTACTTGTAATTAGCTCGCCTGGGAAACATCCAGAGAAGTCAAAGACAGTGCTTCTATACTAATTGCCAGGTGCTGAGACGAATGCCGCCAAGATCTAGCGTCTATGACTTACGGTTCAAGAATTAGCCTCAGAAACAGTGGGAAACAGTGCTTCTATACTAATTGCCAGGCGCTGAGACGAATGCCGCCAAGATCGAGCGTCTATGACTTACGGTTCAAGAATTAGCCTCAGAAACAGTGGTTCTGAACATGCTGCCAATAGCTCGCCTGGGAAACATCCAGAGAAGTCCAAGATTGTGTTTTTTTAGACTGGCTGCCACGAGCTGAAACGAATGCAGCCAAGAGCGAGCGTCAGTGACTTACGGATCAAGAGTTATTCACAGAAACATGGTTCTGAACTTTGCTGCTAGCCGCGAAAGCGAAAATAACCAAGATCGAGCGTCTAGGATTTACTTGTCAATAGCTCGCCTGGGAAACATCCAGAGAAGTCAAAGACAGTGCTTCTAAACTAATTGCCAGGTGCTGAGACGAATGCGCCAAGATCTAGCGTCTATGACTTACGGTTCAAGAATTAGCCTCAGAAACAGTGGGAAACAGTGCTTCTATACTAATTGCCAGGCGCTGAGACGAATGCCGCCAAGATCAAGCGTCTATGACTTACGGTTCAAGAATTAGCCTCAGAAACAGTGGTTCTGAACATGCTGCCAATAGCTCGCCTGGGAAACATCCAGAGAAGTCCAAGATTGTGTTTTTTAGACTGGCTGCCACGAGCTGAAACGAATGCAGCCAAGAGCGAGCGTCAGTGACTTACGGTTCAAGAGTTATTCACAGAAACATGGTTCTGAACTTTGCTGCTAGCCGCGAAAGCGAAAATAACCAAGATCGAGCGTCTAGGATTTACTTGTCAATAGCTCGCCTGGGAAACATCCAGAGAAGTCAAAGACAGTGCTTCCATACTAATTGCCAGGCGCTGAGACGAATGCCGCCAAGATCTAGCGTCTATGACTTACGGTTCAAGAATTAGCCTCAGAAACAGTGGGAAACAGTGCTTCTATACTAATTGCCAGGCGCTGAGACGAATGCCGCCAAGATCGAGCGTCTATGACTTACGGTTCAAGAATTAGCCTCAGAAACAGTGGTTCTGAACATGCTGCCAATAGCTCGCCTGGGAAACATCCAGAGAAGTCCAAGATTGTGTTTTTTAGACTGGCTGCCACGAGCTGAAACGAATGCAGCCAAGAGCGAGCGTCTGTGACTTACGGTTCAAAAGTTATTCACAGAAACATCGTTCTGAACTTTGCTGCCAGCCGCGAAAGCGAAAATAACCAAGATCGAGCGTCTAGGATTTACTTGTCAAAAGCTCGCCTGGGAAACATCCAGAGAAGTCAAAGACAGTGCTTCTATACTAATTGCCAGGCGCTGAGACGAATGCCGCCAAGATCTAGCGTCTATGACTTACGGTTCAAGAATTAGCCTCAGAAACAGTGGGAAACAGTGCTTCTATACTAATTGCCAGGCGCTGAGACGAATGCCGCCAAGATCGAGCGTCTATGACTTACGGTTCAAGAATTAGCCTCAGAAACAGTGGTTCTGAACATGCTGCCAATAGCTCGCCTGGGAAACATCCAGAGAAGTCCAAGATTGTGTTTTTTAGACTGGCTGCCACGAGCTGAAACGAATGCAGCCAAGAGCGAGCGTCTGTGACTTACGGTTCAAAAGTTATTCACAGAAACATGGTTCTGAACTTTGCTGCCAGCCGCGAAAGCGAAAATAACCAAGATCGAGCGTCTAGGATTTACTTGTCAAAAGCTCGCCTGGGAAACATCCAGAGAAGTCAAAGACAGTGCTTCTATACTAATTGCCAGGCGCTGAGACGAATGCCGCCAAGATCTAGCGTCTATGACTTACGGTTCAAGAATTAGCCTCAGAAACAGTGGGAAACAGTGCTTCTATACTAATTGCCAGGCGCTGAGACGAATGCCGCCAAGATCAAGCGTCTATGACTTACGGTTCAAGAATTAGCCTCAGAAACAGTGGTTCTGAACATGCTGCCAATAGCTCGCCTGGGAAACATCCAGAGAAGTCCAAGATTGTGTTTTTTAGACTGGCTGCCACGAGCTGAAACGAATGCAGCCAAGAGCGAGCGTCAGTGACTTACGGTTCAAGAGTTATTCACAGAAACATGGTTCTGAACTTTGCTGCTAGCCGCGAAAGCGAAAATAACCAAGATCGAGCGTCTAGGATTTACTTGTCAATAGCTCGCCTGGGAAACATCCAGAGAAGTCAAAGACAGTGCTTCTACACTAATTGCCAGGCGCTGAGACGAATGCCGCCAAGATCTAGCGTCTATGACTTACGGTTCAAGAATTAGCCTCAGAAACAGTGGGAAACAGTGCTTCTATACTAATTGCCAGGCGCTGAGACGAATGCCGCCAAGATCGAGCGTCTATGACTTACGGTTCAAGAATTAGCCTCAGAAACAGTGGTTCTGAACATGCTGCCAATAGCTCGCCTGGGAAACATCCAGAGAAGTCCAAGATTGTGTTTTTTAGACTGGCTGCCACGAGCTGAAACGAATGCAGCCAAGAGCGAGCGTCTGTGACTTACGGTTCAAAAGTTATTCACAGAAACATGGTTCTGAACTTTGCTGCCAGCCGCCAAAGCGAAAATAACCAAGATCGAGCGTCTAGGATTTACTTGTCAAAAGCTCGCCTGGGAAACATCCAGAGAAGTCAAAGACAGTGCTTCTATACTAATTGCCAGGCGCTGAGACGAATGCCGCCAAGATCTAGCGTCTATGACTTACGGTTCAAGAATTAGCCTCAGAAACAGTGGGAAACAGTGCTTCTATACTAATTGCCAGGCGCTGAGACGAATGCCGCCAAGATCGAGCGTCTATGACACGGTTCAAGAATTAGCCTCAGAAACAGTGGTTCTGAACATGCTGCCAATAGCTCGCCTGGGAAACATCCAGAGAAGTCCAAGATAGTGTTTTTTAGACTGGCTGCCACGAGCTGAAACGAATGCAGCCAAGAGCGAGCGTCTGTGACTTACGGTTCAAAAGTTATTCACAGAAACATGGTTCTGAACTTTGCTGCCAGCCGCGAAAGCGAAAATAACCAAGATCGAGCGTCTAGGATTTACTTGTCAAAAGCTCGCCTGGGAAACATCCAGAGAAGTCAAAGACAGTGCTTCTATACTAATTGCCAGGCGCTGAGACGAATGCCGCCAAGATCTAGCGTCTATGACTTACGGTTCAAGAATTAGCCTCAGAAACAGTGGGAAACAGTGCTTCTATACTAATTGCCAGGCGCTGAGACGAATGCCGCCAAGATCGAGCGTCTATGACACGGTTCAAGAATTAGCCTCAGAAACAGTGGTTCTGAACATGCTGCCAATAGCTCGCCTGGGAAACATCCAGAGAAGTCCAAGATTGTGTTTTTTAGACTGGCTGCCACGAGCTGAAACGAATGCAGCCAAGAGCGAGCGTCTGTGACTTACGGTTCAAAAGTTATTCACAGAAACATGGTTCTGAACTTTGCTGCCAGCCGCCAAAGCGAAAATAACCAAGATCGAGCGTCTAGGATTTACTTGTCAAAAGCTCGCCTGGGAAACATCCAGAGAAGTCAAAGACAGTGCTTCTATACTAATTGCCAGGCGCTGAGACGAATGCCGCCAAGATCTAGCGTCTATGACTTACGGTTCAAGAATTAGCCTCAGAAACAGTGGGAAACAGTGCTTCTATACTAATTGCCAGGCGCTGAGACGAATGCCGCCAAGATCGAGCGTCTATGACACGGTTCAAGAATTAGCCTCAGAAACAATGGTTCTGAACATGCTGCCAATAGCTCGCCTGGGAAACATCCAGAGAAGTCCAAGATAGTGTTTTTTAGACTGGCTGCCACGAGCTGAAACGAATGCAGCCAAGAGCGAGCGTCTGTGACTTACGGTTCAAAAGTTATTCACAGAAACATGGTTCTGAACTTTGCTGCCAGCCGCGAAAGCGAAAATAACCAAGATCGAGCGTCTAGGATTTACTTGTCAAAAGCTCGCCTGGGAAACATCCAGAGAAGTCAAAGACAGTGCTTCTATACTAATTGCCAGGCGCTGAGACGAATGCCGCCAAGATCTAGCGTCTATGACTTACGGTTCAAGAATTAGCCTCAGAAACAGTGGGAAACAGTGCTTCTATACTAATTGCCAGGCGCTGAGACGAATGCCGCCAAGATCGAGCGTCTATGACACGGTTCAAGAATTAGCCTCAGAAACAGTGGTTCTGAACATGCTGCCAATAGCTCGCCTGGGAAACATCCAGAGAAGTCCAAGATTGTGTTTTTTAGACTGGCTGCCACGAGCTGAAACGAATGCAGCCAAGAGCGAGCGTCAGTGACTTACGGTTCAAGAGTTATTCACAGAAACATGGTTCTGAACTATGCTGCTAGCCGCGAAAGCGAAAATAACCAAGATCGAGCGTCTAGGATTTACTTGTCAATAGCTCGCCTGGGAAACATCCAGAGAAGTCAAAGACAGTGCTTCTATACTAATTGCCAGGTGCTGAGACGAATGCCGCCAAGATCTAGCGTCTATGACTTACGGTTCAAGAATTAGCCTCAGAAACAGTGGGAAACAGTGCTTCTATACTAATTGCCAGGCGCTGAGACGAATGCCGCCAAGATCGTGCGTCTATGACTTACGGTTCAAGAATTAGCCTCAGAAACAGTGGTTCTGAACATGCTGCCAATAGCTCGCCTGGGAAACATCCAGAGAAGTCCAAGATTGTGTTTTTTAGACTGGCTGCCACGAGCTGAAACGAATGCAGCCAAGAGCGAGCGTCTGTGACTTACGGTTCAAAAGTTATTCACAGAAACATGGTTCTGAACTTTGCTGCCAGCCGCGAAAGCGAAAATAACCAAGATCGAGCGTCTAGGATTTACTTGTCAAAAGCTCGCCTGGGAAACATCCAGAGAAGTCAAAGACAGTGCTTCTATACTAATTGCCAGGCGCTGAGACGAATGCCGCCAAGATCTAGCGTCTATGACTTACGGTTCAAGAATTAGCCTCAGAAACAGTGGGAAACAGTGCTTCTATACTAATTGCCAGGCGCTGAGACGAATGCCGCCAAGATCGAGCGTCTATGACACGGTTCAAGAATTAGCCTCAGAAACAGTGGTTCTGAACATGCTGCCAATAGCTCGCCTGGGAAACATTCAGAGAAGTCCAAGATAGTGTATTTTAGACTGGCTGCCACGAGCTGAAACGAATGCAGCCAAGAGCGAGCGTCTGTGACTTACGGTTCAAAAGTTATTCACAGAAACATAGTTCTGAACATTGCTGCCAGCCGCGAAAGCGAAAATAACCAAGATCGAGCGTCTAGGATTTACTTGTCAATAGCTCGCCTGGGAAACATCCAGAGAAGTCAAAGACAGTGCTTCTATACTAATTGCCAGGTGCTGAGACGAATGCCGCCAAGATCTAGCGTCTATGACTTACGGTTCAAGAATTAGCCTCAGAAACAGTGGGAAACAGTGCTTCTATACTAATTGCCAGGCGCTGAGACGAATGCCGCCAAGATCGTGCGTCTATGACTTACGGTTCAAGAATTAGCCTCAGAAACAGTGGTTCTGAACATGCTGCCAATAGCTCGCCTGGGAAACATCCAGAGAAGTCCAAGATTGTGTTTTTTAGACTGGCTGCCACGAGCTGAAACGAATGCAGCCAAGAGCGAGCGTCTGTGACTTACGGTTCAAAAGTTATTCACAGAAACATGGTTCTGAACTTTGCTGCCAGCCGCGAAAGCGAAAATAACCAAGATCGAGCGTCTAGGATTTACTTGTCAAAAGCTCGCCTGGGAAACATCCAGAGAAGTCAAAGACAGTGCTTCTATACTAATTGCCAGGCGCTGAGACGAATGCCGCCAAGATCTAGCGTCTATGACTTACGGTTCAAGAATTAGCCTCAGAAACAGTGGGAAACAGTGCTTCTATACTAATTGCCAGGCGCTGAGACGAATGCCGCCAAGATCGAGCGTCTATGACACGGTTCAAGAATTAGCCTCAGAAACAGTGGTTCTGAACATGCTGCCAATAGCTCGCCTGGGAAACATTCAGAGAAGTCCAAGATAGTGTATTTTAGACTGGCTGCCACGAGCTGAAACGAATGCAGCCAAGAGCGAGCGTCTGTGACTTACGGTTCAAAAGTTATTCACAGAAACATAGTTCTGAACATTGCTGCCAGCCGCGAAAGCGAAAATAACCAAGATCGAGCGTCTAGGATTTACTTGTCAATAGCTCGCCTGGGAAACATCCAGAGAAGTCAAAGACAGTGCTTCTATACTAATTGCCAGGTGCTGAGACGAATGCCGCCAAGATCTAGCGTCTATGACTTACGGTTCAAGAATTAGCCTCAGAAACAGTGGGAAACAGTGCTTCTATACTAATTGCCAGGCGCTGAGACGAATGCCGCCAAGATCGAGCGTCTATGACTTACGGTTCAAGAATTAGCCTCAGAAACAGTGGTTCTGAACATGCTGCCAATAGCTCGCCTGGGAAACATCCAGAGAAGTCCAAGATTGTGTTTTTTAGACTGGCTGCCACGAGCTGAAACGAATGCAGCCAAGAGCGAGCGTCAGTGACTTACGGTTCAAGAGTTATTCACAGAAACATGGTTCTGAACTTTGCTGCTAGCCGCGAAAGCGAAAATAACCAAGATCGAGCGTCTAGGATTTACTTGTCAATAGCTCGCCTGGGAAACATCCAGAGAAGTCAAAGACAGTGCTTCTAAACTAATTGCCAGGTGCTGAGACGAATGCGCCAAGATCTAGCGTCTATGACTTACGGTTCAAGAATTAGCCTCAGAAACAGTGGGAAACAGTGCTTCTATACTAATTGCCAGGCGCTGAGACGAATGCCGCCAAGATCAAGCGTCTATGACTTACGGTTCAAGAATTAGCCTCAGAAACAGTGGTTCTGAACATGCTGCCAATAGCTCGCCTGGGAAACATCCAGAGAAGTCCAAGATTGTGTTTTTTAGACTGGCTGCCACGAGCTGAAACGAATGCAGCCAAGAGCGAGCGTCAGTGACTTACGGTTCAAGAGTTATTCACAGAAACATGGTTCTGAACTTTGCTGCTAGCCGCGAAAGCGAAAATAACCAAGATCGAGCGTCTAGGATTTACTTGTCAATAGCTCGCCTGGGAAACATCCAGAGAAGTCAAAGACAGTGCTTCTATACTAATTGCCAGGCGCTGAGACGAATGCCGCCAAGATCTAGCGTCTATGACTTACGGTTCAAGAATTAGCCTCAGAAACAGTGGGAAACAGTGCTTCTATACTAATTGCCAGGCGCTGAGACGAATGCCGCCAAGATCGAGCGTCTATGACTTACGGTTCAAGAATTAGCCTCAGAAACAGTGGTTCTGAACATGCTGCCAATAGCTCGCCTGGGAAACATCCAGAGAAGTCCAAGATTGTGTTTTTTAGACTGGCTGCCACGAGCTGAAACGAATGCAGCCAAGAGCGAGCGTCTGTGACTTACGGTTCAAAAGTTATTCACAGAAACATGGTTCTGAACTTTGCTGCCAGCCGCGAAAGCGAAAATAACCAAGATCGAGCGTCTAGGATTTACTTGTCAAAAGCTCGCCTGGGAAACATCCAGAGAAGTCAAAGACAGTGCTTCTATACTAATTGCCAGGCGCTGAGACGAATGCCGCCAAGATCTAGCGTCTATGACTTACGGTTCAAGAATTAGCCTCAGAAACAGTGGGAAACAGTGCTTCTATACTAATTGCCAGGCGCTGAGACGAATGCCGCCAAGATCGAGCGTCTATGACTTACGGTTCAAGAATTAGCCTCAGAAACAGTGGTTCTGAACATGCTGCCAATAGCTCGCCTGGGAAACATCCAGAGAAGTCCAAGATTGTGTTTTTTAGACTGGCTGCCACGAGCTGAAACGAATGCAGCCAAGAGCGAGCGTCTGTGACTTACGGTTCAAAAGTTATTCACAGAAACATGGTTCTGAACTTTGCTGCCAGCCGCGAAAGCGAAAATAACCAAGATCGAGCGTCTAGGATTTACTTGTCAAAAGCTCGCCTGGGAAACATCCAGAGAAGTCAAAGACAGTGCTTCTATACTAATTGCCAGGCGCTGAGACGAATGCCGCCAAGATCTAGCGTCTATAACTTACGGTTCAAGAATTAGCCTCAGAAACAGTGGGAAACAGTGCTTCTATACTAATTGCCAGGCGCTGAGACGAATGCCGCCAAGATCGAGCGTCTATGACACGGTTCAAGAATTAGCCTCAGAAACAGTGGTTCTGAACATGCTGCCAATAGCTCGCCTGGGAAACATTCAGAGAAGTCCAAGATAGTGTATTTTAGACTGGCTGCCACGAGCTGAAACGAATGCAGCCAAGAGCGAGCGTCTGTGACTTACGGTTCAAAAGTTATTCACAGAAACATGGTTCTGAACATTGCTGCCAGCCGCGAAAGCGAAAATAACCAAGATCGAGCGTCTAGGATTTACTTGTCAATAGCTCGCCTGGGAAACATCCAGAGAAGTCAAAGACAGTGCTTCTATACTAATTGCCAGGTGCTGAGACGAATGCCGCCAAGATCTAGCGTCTATGACTTACGGTTCAAGAATTAGCCTCAGAAACAGTGGGAAACAGTGCTTCTATACTAATTGCCAGGCGCTGAGACGAATGCCGCCAAGATCGAGCGTCTATGACTTACGGTTCAAGAATTAGCCTCAGAAACAGTGGTTCTGAACATGCTGCCAATAGCTCGCCTGGGAAACATCCAGAGA
Source organism: Rhinoderma darwinii (assembly GCF_050947455.1). Taxonomy (NCBI): domain Eukaryota; kingdom Metazoa; phylum Chordata; class Amphibia; order Anura; family Rhinodermatidae; genus Rhinoderma; species Rhinoderma darwinii. The sequence goes on from NW_027463070.1 coordinate 11,218, forward strand.
AGTCCAAGATTGTGTTTTTTAGACTGGCTGCCACAAGCTGAAACGAATGCAGCCAAGAGCTAGCGTCTGTGACTTACGGTTCAAAAGTTATTCACAGAAACATGGTTCTGAACTTTGCTGCCAGCCGCGAAAGCGAAAATAACCAAGATCGAGCGTCTAGGATTTACTTGTCAATAGCTCGCCTGGGAAACATCCAGAGAAGTCAAAGACAGTGCTTCTATACTAATTGTCAGGCGCTGAGACGAATGCCGCCAAGATCTAGCGTCTATGACTTACGGTTCAAGAATTAGCCTCAGAAACAGTGGGAAACAGTGCTTCTATACTAATTGCCAGGCGCTGAGACGAATGCCGCCAAGATCGAGCGTCTATGACTTACGGTTCAAGAATTAGCCTCAGAAACAGTGGTTCTGAACATGCTGCCAATAGCTCGCCTGGGAAACATCCAGAGAAGTCCAAGATTGTGTTTTTTAGACTGGCTGCCACGAGCTGAAACGAATGCAGCCAAGAGCGAGCGTCTGTGACTTACGGTTCAAAGGTTATTCACAGAAACATGGTTCTGAACTTTGCTGCCAGCCGCGAAAGCGAAAATAACCAAGATCGAGCGTCTAGGATTTACTTGTCAAAAGCTCGCCTGGGAAACATCCAGAGAAGTCAAAGACAGTGCTTCTATACTAATTGCCAGGCGCTGAGACGAATGCCGCCAAGATCTAGCGTCTATGACTTACGGTTCAAGAATTAGCCTCAGAAACAGTGGGAAACAGTGCTTCTATACTAATTGCCAGGCGCTGAGACGAATGCCGCCAAGATCGAGCGTCTATGACACGGTTCAAGAATTAGCCTCAGAAACAGTGGTTCTGAACATGCTGCCAATAGCTCGCCTGGGAAACATTCAGAGAAGTCCAAGATAGTGTATTTTAGACTGGCTGCCACGAGCTGAAACGAATGCAGCCAAGAGCGAGCGTCTGTGACTTACGGTTCAAAAGTTATTCACAGAAACATGGTTCTGAACATTGCTGCCAGCCGCGAAAGCGAAAATAACCAAGATCGAGCGTCTAGGATTTACTTGTCAATAGCTCGCCTGGGAAACATCCAGAGAAGTCAAAGACAGTGCTTCTATACTAATTGCCAGGTGCTGAGACGAATGCCGCCAAGATCTAGCGTCTATGACTTACGGTTCAAGAATTAGCCTCAGAAACAGTGGGAAACAGTGCTTCTATACTAATTGCCAGGCGCTGAGACGAATGCCGCCAAGATCGAGCGTCTATGACTTACGGTTCAAGAATTAGCCTCAGAAACAGTGGTTCTGAACATGCTGCCAATAGCTCGCCTGGGAAACATCCAGAGAAGTCCAAGATTGTGTTTTTTAGACTGGCTGCCACAAGCTGAAACGAATGCAGCCAAGAGCTAGCGTCTGTGACTTACGGTTCAAAAGTTATTCACAGAAACATGGTTCTGAACTTTGCTGCCAGCCGCGAAAGCGAAAATAACCAAGATCGAGCGTCTAGGATTTACTTGTCAATAGCTCGCCTGGGAAACATCCAGAGAAGTCAAAGACAGTGCTTCTATACTAATTGTCAGGCGCTGAGACGAATGCCGCCAAGATCTAGCGTCTATGACTTACGGTTCAAGAATTAGCCTCAGAAACAGTGGGAAACAGTGCTTCTATACTAATTGCCAGGCGCTGAGACGAATGCCGCCAAGATCGAGCGTCTATGACTTACGGTTCAAGAATTAGCCTCAGAAACAGTGGTTCTGAACATGCTGCCAATAGCTCGCCTGGGAAACATCCAGAGAAGTCCAAGATTGTGTTTTTTAGACTGGCTGCCACGAGCTGAAACGAATGCAGCCAAGAGCGAGCGTCTGTGACTTACGGTTCAAAGGTTATTCACAGAAACATGGTTCTGAACTTTGCTGCCAGCCGCGAAAGCGAAAATAACCAAGATCGAGCGTCTAGGATTTACTTGTCAAAAGCTCGCCTGGGAAACATCCAGAGAAGTCAAAGACAGTGCTTCTATACTAATTGCCAGGCGCTGAGACGAATGCCGCCAAGATCTAGCGTCTATGACTTACGGTTCAAGAATTAGCCTCAGAAACAGTGGGAAACAGTGCTTCTATACTAATTGCCAGGCGCTGAGACGAATGCCGCCAAGATCGAGCGTCTATGACACGGTTCAAGAATTAGCCTCAGAAACAGTGGTTCTGAACATGCTGCCAATAGCTCGCCTGGGAAACATTCAGAGAAGTCCAAGATAGTGTATTTTAGACTGGCTGCCACGAGCTGAAACGAATGCAGCCAAGAGCGAGCGTCTGTGACTTACGGTTCAAAAGTTATTCACAGAAACATGGTTCTGAACATTGCTGCCAGCCGCGAAAGCGAAAATAACCAAGATCGAGCGTCTAGGATTTACTTGTCAATAGCTCGCCTGGGAAACATCCAGAGAAGTCAAAGACAGTGCTTCTATACTAATTGCCAGGTGCTGAGACGAATGCCGCCAAGATCTAGCGTCTATGACTTACGGTTCAAGAATTAGCCTCAGAAACAGTGGGAAACAGTGCTTCTATACTAATTGCCAGGCGCTGAGACGAATGCCGCCAAGATCGAGCGTCTATGACTTACGGTTCAAGAATTAGCCTCAGAAACAGTGGTTCTGAACATGCTGCCAATAGCTCGCCTGGGAAACATCCAGAGAAGTCCAAGATTGTGTTTTTTAGACTGGCTGCCACGAGCTGAAACGAATGCAGCCAAGAGCGAGCGTCAGTGACTTACGGTTCAAGAGTTATTCACAGAAACATGGTTCTGAACTTTGCTGCTAGCCGCGAAAGCGAAAATAACCAAGATCGAGCGTCTAGGATTTACTTGTCAATAGCTCGCCTGGGAAACATCCAGAGAAGTCAAAGACAGTGCTTCTAAACTAATTGCCAGGTGCTGAGACGAATGCGCCAAGATCTAGCGTCTATGACTTACGGTTCAAGAATTAGCCTCAGAAACAGTGGGAAACAGTGCTTCTATACTAATTGCCAGGCGCTGAGACGAATGCCGCCAAGATCGAGCGTCTATGACTTACGGTTCAAGAATTAGCCTCAGAAACAGTGGTTCTGAACATGCTGCCAATAGCTCGCCTGGGAAACATCCAGAGAAGTCCAAGATTGTGTTTTTTAGACTGGCTGCCACGAGCTGAAACGAATGCAGCCAAGAGCGAGCGTCAGTGACTTACGGTTCAAGAGTTATTCACAGAAACATGGTTCTGAACTTTGCTGCTAGCCGCGAAAGCGAAAATAACCAAGATCGAGCGTCTAGGATTTACTTGTCAATAGCTCGCCTGGGAAACATCCAGAGAAGTCAAAGACAGTGCTTCTATACTAATTGCCAGGCGCTGAGACGAATGCCGCCAAGATCTAGCGTCTATGACTTACGGTTCAAGAATTAGCCTCAGAAACAGTGGGAAACAGTGCTTCTATACTAATTGCCAGGCGCTGAGACGAATGCCGCCAAGATCGAGCGTCTATGACTTACGGTTCAAGAATTAGCCTCAGAAACAGTGGTTCTGAACATGCTGCCAATAGCTCGCCTGGGAAACATCCAGAGAAGTCCAAGATTGTGTTTTTTAGACTGGCTGCCACGAGCTGAAACGAATGCAGCCAAGAGCGAGCGTCTGTGACTTACGATTCAAAAGTTATTCACAGAAACATCGTTCTGAACTTTGCTGCCAGCCGCGAAAGCGAAAATAACCAAGATCGAGCGTCTAGGATTTACTTGTCAAAAGCTCGCCTGGGAAACATCCAGAGAAGTCAAAGACAGTGCTTCTATACTAATTGCCAGGCGCTGAGACGAATGCCGCCAAGATCTAGCGTCTATGACTTACGGTTCAAGAATTAGCCTCAGAAACAGTGGGAAACAGTGCTTCTATACTAATTGCCAGGCGCTGAGACGAATGCCGCCAAGATCGAGCGTCTATGACTTACGGTTCAAGAATTAGCCTCAGAAACAGTGGTTCTGAACATGCTGCCAATAGCTCGCCTGGGAAACATCCAGAGAAGTCCAAGATTGTGTTTTTTAGACTGGCTGCCACGAGCTGAAACGAATGCAGCCAAGAGCGGGCGTCTGTGACTTACGGTTCAAAAGTTATTCACAGAAACATGGTTCTGAACTTTGCTGCCAGCCGCGAAAGCGAAAATAACCAAGATCGAGCGTCTAGGATTTACTTGTCAATAGCTCGCCTGGGAAACATCCAGAGAAGTCAAAGACAGTGCTTCTATACTAATTGCCAGGCGCTGAGACGAATGCCGCCAAGATCTAGCGTCTATGACATACGGTTCAAGAATTAGCCTCAGAAACAGTGGGAAACAGTGCTTCTATACTAATTGCCAGGCGCTGAGACGAATGCCGCCAAGATCGAGCGTCTATGACTTACGGTTCAAGAATTAGCCTCAGAAACAGTGGTTCTGAACATGCTGCCAATAGCTCGCCTGGGAAACATCCAGAGAAGTCCAAGATTGTGTTTTTTAGACTGGCTGCCACGAGCTGAAACGAATGCAGCCAAGAGCGAGGGTCTGTGACTTACGGTTCAAAAGTTATTCACAGAAACATGGTTCTGAACTTTGCTGCCAGCCGCGAAAGCGAAAATAACCAAGATCGAGCGTCTAGGATTTACTTGTCAATAGCTCGCCTGGGAAACATCCAGAGAAGTCAAAGACAGTGCTTCTATACTAATTGCCAGGCGCTGAGACGAATGCCGCCAAGATCTAGCGTCTATGACTTACGGTTCAAGAATTAGCCTCAGAAACTGTGGGAAACAGTGCTTCTATACTAATTGCCAGGCGCTGAGACGAATGCCGCCAAGATCGAGCGTCTATGACTTACGGTTCAAGAATTAGCCTCAGAAACAGTGGTTCTGAACATGCTGCCAATAGCTCGCCTGGGAAACATCCAGAGAAGTCCAAGATTGTGTTTTTTAGACTGGCTGCCACGAGCTGAAACGAATGCAGCCAAGAGCGAGCGTCTGTGACTTACGGTTCAAAAGTTATTCACAGAAACATGGTTCTGAACTTTGCTGCCAGCCGCGAAAGCGAAAATAACCAAGATCGAGCGTCTAGGATTTACTTGTCAAAAGCTCGCCTGGGAAACATCCAGAGAAGTCAAAGACAGTGCTTCTATACTAATTGCCAGGCGCTGAGACGAATGCCGCCAAGATCTAGCGTCTATGACTTACGGTTCAAGAATTAGCCTCAGAAACAGTGGGAAACAGTGCTTCTATACTAATTGCCAGGCGCTGAGACGAATGCCGCCAAGATCGAGCGTCTATGACACGGTTCAAGAATTAGCCTCAGAAACAGTGGTTCTGAACATGCTGCCAATAGCTCTCCTGGGAAACATCCAGAGAAGTCCAAGTAGGTGTTTTTTAGACTGGCTGCCACGAGCTGAAACGAATGCAGCCAAGAGCTAGCGTCTGTGACTTACGGTTCAAAAGTTATTCACAGAAACATCGTTCTGAACTTTGCTGCCAGCCGCGAAAGCGAAAATAACCTAGATCGAGCGTCTAGTTTTTACTTGTCAAAAGCTCGCCTGGGAAACATCCAGAGAAGTCAAAGACAGTGCTTCTATACTAATTGCCAGGCGCTGAGACGAATGCCGCCAAGATCTAGCGTCTATGACTTACGGTTCAAGAATTAGCCTCAGAAACAGTGGGAAACAGTGCTTCTATACTAATTGCCAGGCGCTGAGGCGAATGCCGCCAAGATCGAGCGTCTATGACTTACGGTTCAAGAATTAGCCTCAGAAACAGTGGTTCTGAACATGCTGCCAATAGCTCGCCTGGGAAACATCCAGAGAAGTCCAAGATTGTGTTTTTTAGACTGGCTGCCACGAGCTGAAACGAATGCAGCCAAGAGCGAGCGTCTGTGACTTACGGTTCAAAAGTTATTCACAGAAACATGGTTCTGAACTTTGCTGCCAGCCGCGAAAGCGAAAATAACCAAGATCGAGCGTCTAGGATTTACTTGTCAAAAGCTCGCCTGGGAAACATCCAGAGAAGTCAAAGACAGTGCTTCTATACTAATTGCCAGGCGCTGAGACGAATGCCGCCAAGATCTAGCGTCTATGACTTACGGTTCAAGAATTAGCCTCAGAAACAGTGGGAAACAGTGCTTCTATACTAATTGCCAGGCGCTGAGACGAATGCCGCCAAGATCGAGCGTCTATGACACGGTTCAAGAATTAGCCTCAGAAACAGTGGTTCTGAACATGCTGCCAATAGCTCGCCTGGGAAATATCCAGAGAAGTCCAAGATTGTGTTTTTTAGACTGGCTGCCACGAGCTGAAACGAATGCAGCCAAGAGCTAGCGTCTGTGACTTACGGTTCAAAAGTTATTCACAGAAACATCGTTCTGAACTTTGCTGCCAGCCGCGAAAGCGAAAATAACCAAGATCGAGCGTCTAGGATTTACTTGTCAATAGCTCGCCTGGGAAACATCCAGAGAAGTCAAAGACAGTGCTTCTATACTAATTGCCAGGCGCTGAGACGAATGCCGCCAAGATCTAGCGTCTATGACTTACGGTTCAAGAATTAGCCTCAGAAACAGTGGGAAACAGTGCTTCTATACTAATTGCCAGGCGCTGAGACGAATGCCGCCAAGATCGAGCGTCTATGACTTACGGTTCAAGAATTAGCCTCAGAAACAGTGGTTCTGAACATGCTGCCAATAGCTCGCCTGGGAAACATCCAGAGAAGTCCAAGATTGTGTTTTTTAGACTGGCTGCCACGAGCTGAAACGAATGCAGCCAAGAGCGAGCGTCTGTGACTTACGGTTCAAAAGTTATTCACAGAAACATGGTTCTGAACTTTGCTGCCAGCCGCGAAAGCGAAAATAACCAAGATCGAGCGTCTAGGATTTACTTGTCAAAAGCTCGCCTGGGAAACATCCAGAGAAGTCAAAGACAGTGCTTCTATACTAATTGCCAGGCGCTGAGACGAATGCCGCCAAGATCTAGCGTCTATGACTTACGGTTCAAGAATTAGCCTCAGAAACAGTGGGAAACAGTGCTTCTATACTAATTGCCAGGCGCTGAGACGAATGCCGCCAAGATCGAGCGTCTATGACACGGTTCAAGAATTAGCCTCAGAAACAGTGGTTCTGAACATGCTGCCAATAGCTCGCCTGGGAAACATCCAGAGAAGTCCAAGATTGTGTTTTTTAGACTGGCTGCCACGAGCTGAAACGAATGCAGCCAAGAGCGAGCGTCAGTGACTTACGGTTCAAGAGTTATTCACAGAAACATGGTTCTGAACTTTGCTGCTAGCCGCGAAAGCGAAAATAACCAAGATCGAGCGTCTAGGATTTACTTGTCAATAGCTCGCCTGGGAAACATCCAGAGAAGTCAAAGACAGTGCTTCTATACTAATTGTCAGGCGCTGAGACGAATGCCGCCAAGATCTAGCGTCTATGACTTACGGTTCAAGAATTAGCCTCAGAAACAGTGGGAAACAGTGCTTCTATACTAATTGCCAGGCGCTGAGACGAATGCCGCCAAGATCGAGCGTCTATGACTTACGGTTCAAGAATTAGCCTCAGAAACAGTGGTTCTGAACATGCTGCCAATAGCTCGCCTGGGAAACATCCAGAGAAGTCCAAGATTGTGTTTTTTAGACTGGCTGCCACGAGCTGAAACGAATGCAGCCAAGAGCGAGCGTCTGTGACTTACGGTTCAAAAGTTATTCACAGAAACATGGTTCTGAACTTTGCTGCCAGCCGCGAAAGCGAAAATAACCAAGATCGAGCGTCTAGGATTTACTTGTCAATAGCTCGCCTGGGAAACATCCAGAGAAGTCAAAGACAGTGCTTCTATACTAATTGCCAGGCGCTGAGACGAATGCCGCCAAGATCTAGCGTCTATGACTTACGGTTCAAGAATTAGCCTCAGAAACAGTGGGAAACAGTGCTTCTATACTAATTGCCAGGCGCTGAGACGAATGCCGCCAAGATCGAGCGTCTATGACTTACGGTTCAAGAATTAGCCTCAGAAACAGTGGTTCTGAACATGCTGCCAATAGCTCGCCTGGGAAACATCCAGAGAAGTCCAAGATTGTGTTTTTTAGACTGGCTGCCACGAGCTGAAACGAATGCAGCCAAGAGCGAGCGTCTGTGACTTACGGTTCAAAAGTTATTCACAGAAACATGGTTCTGAACTTTGCTGCCAGCCGCGAAAGCGAAAATAACCAAGATCGAGCGTCTAGGATTTACTTGTCAAAAGCTCGCCTGGGAAACATCCAGAGAAGTCAAAGACAGTGCTTCTATACTAATTGCCAGGCGCTGAGACGAATGCCGCCAAGATCTAGCGTCTATGACTTACGGTTCAAGAATTAGCCTCAGAAACAGTGGGAAACAGTGCTTCTATACTAATTGCCAGGCGCTGAGACGAATGCCGCCAAGATCGAGCGTCTATGACACGGTTCAAGAATTAGCCTCAGAAACAGTGGTTCTGAACATGCTGCCAATAGCTCGCCTGGGAAACATCCAGAGAAGTCCAAGATTGTGTTTTTTAGACTGGCTGCCACGAGCTGAAACGAATGCAGCCAAGAGCGAGCGTCAGTGACTTACGGTTCAAGAGTTATTCACAGAAACATGGTTCTGAACTTTGCTGCTAGCCGCGAAAGCGAAAATAACCAAGATCGAGCGTCTAGGATTTACTTGTCAATAGCTCGCCTGGGAAACATCCAGAGAAGTCAAAGACAGTGCTTCTATACTAATTGCCAGGCGCTGAGACGAATGCCGCCAAGATCTAGCGTCTATGACTTACGGTTCAAGAATTAGCCTCAGAAACAGTGGGAAACAGTGCTTCTATACTAATTGCCAGGCGCTGAGACGAATGCCGCCAAGATCGAGCGTCTATGACTTACGGTTCAAGAATTAGCCTCAGAAACAGTGGTTCTGAACATGCTGCCAATAGCTCGCCTGGGAAACATCCAGAGAAGTCCAAGATTGTGTTTTTTAGACTGGCTGCCACGAGCTGAAACGAATGCAGCCAAGAGCTAGCGTCTGTGACTTACGGTTCAAAAGTTATTCACAGAAACATGGTTCTGAACTTTGCTGCCAGCCGCGAAAGCGAAAATAACCAAGATCGAGCGTCTAGGATTTACTTGTCAATAGCTCGCCTGGGAAACATCCAGAGAAGTCAAAGACAGTGCTTCTATACTAATTGTCAGGCGCTGAGACGAATGCCGCCAAGATCTAGCGTCTATGACTTACGGTTCAAGAATTAGCCTCAGAAACAGTGGGAAACAGTGCTTCTATACTAATTGCCAGGCGCTGAGACGAATGCCGCCAAGATCGAGCGTCTATGACTTACGGTTCAAGAATTAGCCTCAGAAACAGTGGTTCTGAACATGCTGCCAATAGCTCGCCTGGGAAACATCCAGAGAAGTCCAAGATTGTGTTTTTTAGACTGGCTGCCACGAGCTGAAACGAATGCAGCCAAGAGCGAGCGTCTGTGACTTACGGTTCAAAAGTTATTCACAGAAACATCGTTCTGAACTTTGCTGCCAGCCGCGAAAGCGAAAATAACCAAGATCGAGCGTCTAGGATTTACTTGTCAATAGCTCGCCTGGGAAACATCCAGAGAAGTCAAAGACAGTGCTTCTATACTAATTGCCAGGCGCTGAGACGAATGCCGCCAAGATCTAGCGTCTTTGACTTACGGTTCAAGAATTAGCCTCAGAAACAGTGGGAAACAGTGCTTCTATACTAATTGCCAGGCGCTGAGACGAATGCCGCCAAGATCGAGCGTCTATGACTTACGGTTCAAGAATTAGCCTCAGAAACAGTGGTTCTGAACATGCTGCCAATAGCTCGCCTGGGAAACATCCAGAGAAGTCCAAGATTGTGTTTTTTAGACTGGCTGCCACGAGCTGAAACGAATGCAGCCAAGAGCGAGCGTCTGTGACTTACGGTTCAAAAGTTATTCACAGAAACATCGTTCTGAACTTTGCTGCCAGCCGCGAAAGCGAAAATAACCAAGATCGAGCGTCTAGGATTTACTTGTCAAAAGCTCGCCTGGGAAACATCCAGAGAAGTCAAAGACAGTGCTTCTATACTAATTGCCAGGCGCTGAGACGAATGCCGCCAAGATCTAGCGTCTATGACTTACGGTTCAAGAATTAGCCTCAGAAACAGTGGGAAACAGTGCTTCTATATTAATTGCCAGGCGCTGAGACGAATGCCGGCAAGATCGAGCGTCTATGACTTACGGTTCAAGAATTAGCCTCAGAAACAGTGGTTCTGAACATGCTGCCAATAGCTCGCCTGGGAAACATCCAGAGAAGTCCAAGATTGTGTTTTTTAGACTGGCTGCCACGAGCTGAAACGAATGCAGCCAAGAGCGGGCGTCTGTGACTTACGGTTCAAAAGTTATTCACAGAAACATGGTTCTGAACTTTGCTGCCAGCCGCGAAAGCGAAAATAACCAAGATCGAGCGTCTAGGATTTACTTGTCAATAGCTCGCCTGGGAAACATCCAGAGAAGTCAAAGACAGTGCTTCTATACTAATTGCCAGGCGCTGAGACGAATGCCGCCAAGATCTAGCGTCTATGACTTACGGTTCAAGAATTAGCCTCAGAAACAGTGGGAAACAGTGCTTCTATACTAATTGCCAGGCGCTGAGACGAATGCCGCCAAGATCGAGCGTCTATGACTTACGGTTCAAGAATTAGCCTCAGAAACAGTGGTTCTGAACATGCTGCCAATAGCTCGCCTGGGAAACATCCAGAGAAGTCCAAGATTGTGTTTTTTAGACTGGCTGCCACGAGCTGAAACGAATGCAGCCAAGAGCGAGGGTCTGTGACTTACGGTTCAAAAGTTATTCACAGAAACATGGTTCTGAACTTTGCTGCCAGCCGCGAAAGCGAAAATAACCAAGATCGAGCGTCTAGGATTTACTTGTCAATAGCTCGCCTGGGAAACATCCAGAGAAGTCAAAGACAGTGCTTCTATACTAATTGCTAGGCGCTGAGACGAATGCCGCCAAGATCTAGCGTCTATGACTTACGGTTCAAGAATTAGCCTCAGAAACAGTGGGAAACAGTGCTTCTATACTAATTGCCAGGCGCTGAGACGAATGCCGCCAAGATCGAGCGTCTATGACTTACGGTTCAAGAATTAGCCTCAGAAACAGTGGTTCTGAACATGCTGCCAATAGCTCGCCTGGGAAACATCCAGAGAAGTCCAAGATTGTGTTTTTTAGACTGGCTGCCACGAGCTGAAACGAATGCAGCCAAGAGCGAGCGTCTGTGACTTACGGTTCAAAAGTTATTCACAGAAACATGGTTCTGAACTTTGCTGCCAGCCGCGAAAGCGAAAATAACCAAGATCGAGCGTCTAGGATTTACTTGTCAAAAGCTCGCCTGGGAAACATCCAGAGAAGTCAAAGACAGTGCTTCTATACTAATTGCCAGGCGCTGAGACGAATGCCGCCAAGATCTAGCGTCTATGACTTACGGTTCAAGAATTAGCCTCAGAAACAGTGGGAAACAGTGCTTCTATACTAATTGCCAGGCGCTGAGACGAATGCCGCCAAGATCGAGCGTCTATGACACGGTTCAAGAATTAGCCTCAGAAACAGTGGTTCTGAACATGCTGCCAATAGCTCGCCTGGGAAACATCCAGAGAAGTCCAAGTAGGTGTTTTTTAGACTGGCTGCCACGAGCTGAAACGAATGCAGCCAAGAGCTAGCGTCTGTGACTTACGGTTCAAAAGTTATTCACAGAAACATCGTTCTGAACTTTGCTGCCAGCCGCGAAAGCGAAAATAACCTAGATCGAGCGTCTAGTTTTTACTTGTCAAAAGCTCGCCTGGGAAACATCCAGAGAAGTCAAAGACAGTGCTTCTATACTAATTGCCAGGCGCTGAGACGAATGCCGCCAAGATCTAGCGTCTATGACTTACGGTTCAAGAATTAGCCTCAGAAACAGTGGGAAACAGTGCTTCTATACTAATTGCCAGGCGCTGAGACGAATGCCGCCAAGATCGAGCGTCTATGACTTACGGTTCAAGAATTAGCCTCAGAAACAGTGGTTCTGAACATGCTGCCAATAGCTCGCCTGGGAAACATCCAGAGAAGTCCAAGATTGTGTTTTTTAGACTGGCTGCCACGAGCTGAAACGAATGCAGCCAAGAGCGAGCGTCTGTGACTTACGGTTCAAAAGTTATTCACAGAAACATCGTTCTGAACTTTGCTGCCAGCCGCGAAAGCGAAAATAACCAAGATCGAGCGTCTAGGATTTACTTGTCAATAGCTCGCCTGGGAAACATCCAGAGAAGTCAAAGACAGTGCTTCTATACTAATTGCCAGGTGCTGAGACGAATGCCGCCAAGATCTAGCGTCTATGACTTACGGTTCAAGAATTAGCCTCAGAAACAGTGGGAAACAGTGCTTCTATACTAATTGCCAGGCGCTGAGACGAATGCCGCCAAGATCGAGCGTCTATGACTTACGGTTCAAGAATTAGCCTCAGAAACAGTGGTTCTGAACATGCTGCCAATAGCTCGCCTGGGAAATATCCAGAGAAGTCCAAGATTGTGTTTTTTAGACTGGCTGCCACGAGCTGAAACGAATGCAGCCAAGAGCTAGCGTCTGTGACTTACGGTTCAAAAGTTATTCACAGAAACATCGTTCTGAACTTTGCTGCCAGCCGCGAAAGCGAAAATAACCAAGATCGAGCGTCTAGGATTTACTTGTCAATAGCTCGCCTGGGAAACATCCAGAGAAGTCAAAGACAGTGCTTCTATACTAATTGCCAGGCGCTGAGACGAATGCCGCCAAGATCTAGCGTCTATGACTTACGGTTCAAGAATTAGCCTCAGAAACAGTGGGAAACAGTGCTTCTATACTAATTGCCAGGCGCTGAGACGAATGCCGCCAAGATCGAGCGTCTATGACTTACGGTTCAAGAATTAGCCTTAGAAACAGTGGTTCTGAACATGCTGCCAATAGCTCGCCTGGGAAACATCCAGAGAAGTCCAAGATTGTGTTTTTTAGACTGGCTGCCACGAGCTGAAACGAATGCAGCCAAGAGCGAGCGTCTGTGACTTACGGTTCAAAAGTTATTCACAGAAACATGGTTCTGAACTTTGCTGCCAGCCGCGAAAGCGAAAATAACCAAGATCGAGCGTCTAGGATTTACTTGTCAAAAGCTCGCCTGGGAAACATCCAGAGAAGTCAAAGACAGTGCTTCTATACTAATTGCCAGGCGCTGAGACGAATGCCGCCAAGATCTAGCGTCTATGACTTACGGTTCAAGAATTAGCCTCAGAAACAGTGGGAAACAGTGCTTCTATACTAATTGCCAGGCGCTGAGACGAATGCCGCCAAGATCGAGCGTCTATGACACGGTTCAAGAATTAGCCTCAGAAACAGTGGTTCTGAACATGCTGCCAATAGCTCGCCTGGGAAACATCCAGAGAAGTCCAAGATAGTGTTTTTTAGACTGGCTGCCACGAGCTGAAACGAATGCAGCCAAGAGCGAGCGTCTGTGACTTACGGTTCAAAAGTTATTCACAGAAACATCGTTCTGAACTTTGCTGCCAGCCGCGAAAGCGAAAATAACCAAGATCGAGCGTCTAGGATTTACTTGTCAATAGCTCGCCTGGGAAACATCCAGAGAAGTCAAAGAGGGTGCTTCTATACTAATTGCCAGGTGCTGAGACGAATGCCGCCAAGATCTAGCGTCTATGACTTACGGTTCAAGAATTAGCCTCAGAAACAGTGGGAAACAGTGCTTCTATACTAATTGCCAGGCGCTGAGACGAATGCCGCCAAGATCGAGCGTCTATGACTTACGGTTCAAGAATTAGCCTCAGAAACAGTGGTTCTGAACATGCTGCCAATAGCTCGCCTGGGAAACATCCAGAGAAGTCCAAGATTGTGTTTTTTAGACTGGCTGCCACGAGCTGAAACGAATGCAGCCAAGAGCTAGCGTCTGTGACTTACGGTTCAAAAGTTATTCACAGAAACATGGTTCTGAACTTTGCTGCCAGCCGCGAAAGCGAAAATAACCAAGATCGAGCGTCTAGGATTTACTTGTCAATAGCTCGCCTGGGAAACATCCAGAGAAGTCAAAGACAGTGCTTCTATACTAATTGCCAGGCGCTGAGACGAATGCCGCCAAGATCTAGCGTCTATGACTTACGGTTCAAGAATTAGCCTCAGAAACAGTGGGAAACAGTGCTTCTATACTAATTGCCAGGCGCTGAGACGAATGCCGCCAAGATCGAGCGTCTATGACACGGTTCAAGAATTAGCCTCAGAAACAGTGGTTCTGAACATGCTGCCAATAGCTCGCCTGGGAAACATCCAGAGAAGTCCAAGATAGTGTTTTTTAGACTGGCTGCCACGAGCTGAAACGAATGCAGCCAAGAGCGAGCGTCTGTGACTTACGGTTCAAAAGTTATTCACAGAAACATCGTTCTGAACTTTGCTGCCAGCCGCGAAAGCGAAAATAACCAAGATCGAGCGTCTAGGATTTACTTGTCAATAGCTCGCCTGGGAAACATCCAGAGAAGTCAAAGAGGGTGCTTCTATACTAATTGCCAGGTGCTGAGACGAATGCCGCCAAGATCTAGCGTCTATGACTTACGGTTCAAGAATTAGCCTCAGAAACAGTGGGAAACAGTGCTTCTATACTAATTGCCAGGCGCTGAGACGAATGCCGCCAAGATCGAGCGTCTATGACTTACGGTTCAAGAATTAGCCTCAGAAACAGTGGTTCTGAACATGCTGCCAATAGCTCGCCTGGGAAACATCCAGAGAAGTCCAAGATTGTGTTTTTTAGACTGGCTGCCACGAGCTGAAACGAATGCAGCCAAGAGCTAGCGTCTGTGACTTACGGTTCAAAAGTTATTCACAGAAACATGGTTCTGAACTTTGCTGCCAGCCGCGAAAGCGAAAATAACCAAGATCGAGCGTCTAGGATTTACTTGTCAATAGCTCGCCTGGGAAACATCCAGAGAAGTCAAAGACAGTGCTTCTATACTAATTGCCAGGCGCTGAGACGAATGCCGCCAAGATCTAGCGTCTATGACTTACGGTTCAAGAATTAGCCTCAGAAACAGTGGGAAACAGTGCTTCTATACTAATTGCCAGGCGCTGAGACGAATGCCGCCAAGATCGAGCGTCTATGACTTACGGTTCAAGAATTAGCCTCAGAAACAGTGGTTCTGAACATGCTGCCAATAGCTCGCCTGGGAAACATCCAGAGAAGTCCAAGATTGTGTTTTTTTTAGACTGGCTGCCACGAGCTGAAACGAATGCAGCCAAGAGCGAGCGTCAGTGACTTACGGTTCAAGAGTTATTCACAGAAACATGGTTCTGAACTTTGCTGCTAGCCGCGAAAGCGAAAATAACCAAGATCGAGCGTCTAGGATTTACTTGTCAATAGCTCGCCTGGGAAACATCCAGAGAAGTCAAAGACAGTGCTTCTATACTAATTGCCAGGCGCTGAGACGAATGCCGCCAAGATCTAGCGTCTATGACTTACGGTTCAAGAATTAGCCTCAGAAACAGTGGGAAACAGTGCTTCTATACTAATTGCCAGGCGCTGAGACGAATGCCGCCAAGATCGAGCGTCTATGACTTACGGTTCAAGAATTAGCCTCAGAAACAGTGGTTCTGAACATGCTGCCAATAGCTCGCCTGGGAAACATCCAGAGAAGTCCACGATTGTGTTTTTTAGACTGGCTGCCACGAGCTGAAACGAATGCAGCCAAGAGCTAGCGTCTGTGACTTACGGTTCAAAAGTTATTCACAGAAACATGGTTCTGAACTTTGCTGCCAGCCGCGAAAGCGAAAATAACCAAGATCGAGCGTCTAGGATTTACTTGTCAATAGCTCGCCTGGGAAACATCCAGAGAAGTCAAAGACAGTGCTTCTATACTAATTGTCAGGCGCTGAGACGAATGCCGCCAAGATCTAGCGTCTATGACTTACGGTTCAAGAATTAGCCTCAGAAACAGTGGGAAACAGTGCTTCTATACTAATTGCCAGGCGCTGAGACGAATGCCGCCAAGATCGAGCGTCTATGACTTACGGTTCAAGAATTAGCCTCAGAAACAGTGGTTCTGAACATGCTGCCAATAGCTCGCCTGGGAAACATCCAGAGAAGTCCAAGATTGTGTTTTTTAGACTGGCTGCCACGAGCTGAAACGAATGCAGCCAAGAGCGAGCGTCTGTGACTTACGGTTCAAAAGTTATTCACAGAAACATCGTTCTGAACTTTGCTGCCAGCCGCGAAAGCGAAAATAACCAAGATCGAGCGTCTAGGATTTACTTGTCAATAGCTCGCCTGGGAAACATCCAGAGAAGTCAAAGACAGTGCTTCTATACTAATTGCCAGGCGCTGAGACGAATGCCGCCAAGATCTAGCGTCTATGACTTACGGTTCAAGAATTAGCCTCAGAAACAGTGGGAAACAGTGCTTCTATACTAATTGCCAGGCGCTGAGACGAATGCCGCCAAGATCGAGCGTCTATGACTTACGGTTCAAGAATTAGCCTCAGAAACAGTGGTTCTGAACATGCTGCCAATAGCTCGCCTGGGAAACATCCAGAGAAGTCCAAGATTGTGTTTTTTAGACTGGCTGCCACGAGCTGAAACGAATGCAGCCAAGAGCGAGCGTCTGTGACTTACGGTTCAAAAGTTATTCACAGAAACATCGTTCTGAACTTTGCTGCCAGCCGCGAAAGCGAAAATAACCAAGATCGAGCGTCTAGGATTTACTTGTCAATAGCTCGCCTGGGAAACATCCAGAGAAGTCAAAGACAGTGCTTCTATACTAATTGCCAGGTGCTGAGACGAATGCCGCCAAGATCTAGCGTCTATGACTTACGGTTCAAGAATTAGCCTCAGAAACAGTGGGAAACAGTGCTTCTATACTAATTGCCAGGCGCTGAGACGAATGCCGCCAAGATCGAGCGTCTATGACTTACGGTTCAAGAATTAGCCTCAGAAACAGTGGTTCTGAACATGCTGCCAATAGCTCGCCTGGGAAACATCCAGAGAAGTCCAAGATTGTGTTTTTTAGACTGGCTGCCACGAGCTGAAACGAATGCAGCCAAGAGCGAGCGTCAGTGACTTACGGTTCAAGAGTTATTCACAGAAACATGGTTCTGAACTTTGCTGCTAGCCGCGAAAGCGAAAATAACCAAGATCGAGCGTCTAGGATTTACTTGTCAATAGCTCGCCTGGGAAACATCCAGAGAAGTCAAAGACAGTGCTTCTATACTAATTGCCAGGTGCTGAGACGAATGCCGCCAAGATCTAGCGTCTATGACTTACGGTTCAAGAATTAGCCTCAGAAACAGTGGGAAACAGTGCTTCTATACTAATTGCCAGGCGCTTAGACTAATGCCGCCAAGATCGAGCGTCTATGACTTACGGTTCAAGAATTAGCCTCAGAAACAGTGGTTCTGAACATGCTGCCAATAGCTCGCCTGGGAAACATCCAGAGAAGTCCAAGATTGTGTTTTTTAGACTGGCTGCCACGAGCTGAAACGAATGCAGCCAAGAGCTAGCGTCTGTGACTTACGGTTCAAAAGTTATTCACAGAAACATGGTTCTGAACTTTGCTGCCAGCCGCGAAAGCGAAAATAACCAAGATCGAGCGTCTAGGATTTACTTGTCAATAGCTCGCCTGGGAAACATCCAGAGAAGTCAAAGACAGTGCTTCTATACTAATTGCCAGGCGCTGAGACGAATGCCGCCAAGATCTAGCGTCTATGACTTACGGTTCAAGAATTAGCCTCAGAAACAGTGGGAAACAGTGCTTCTATACTAATTGCCAGGCGCTGAGACGAATGCCGCCAAGATCGAGCGTCTATGACTTACGGTTCAAGAATTAGCCTCAGAAACAGTGGTTCTGAACATGCTGCCAATAGCTCGCCTGGGAAACATCCAGAGAAGTCCAAGATTGTATTTTTTAAACTGGCTGCCACGAGCTGAAACGAATGCAGCCAAGAGCGAGCGTCAGTGACTTACGGTTCAAGAGTTATTCACAGAAACATGGTTCTGAACTTTGCTGCTAGCCGCGAAAGCGAAAATATCCAAGATCGAGCGTCTAGGATTTACTTGTCAATAGCTCGCCTGGGAAACATCCAGAGAAGTCAAAGACAGTGCTTCTATACTAATTGACAGGTGCTGAGACGAATGCCGCCAAGATCTAGCGTCTATGACTTACGGTTCAAGAATTAGCCTCAGAAACAGTGGGAAACAGTGCTTCTATACTAATTGCCAGGCGCTGAGACGAATGCCGCCAAGATCGAGCGTCTATGACTTACGGTTCAAGAATTAGCCTCAGAAACAGTGGTTCTGAACATGCTGCCAATAGCTCGCCTGGGAAACATCCAGAGAAGTCCAAGATTGTGTTTTTTAGACTGGCTGCCACGAGCTGAAACGAATGCAGCCAAGAGCTAGCGTCTGTGACTTACGGTTCAAAAGTTATTCACAGAAACATGGTTCTGAACTTTGCTGCCAGCCGCGAAAGCGAAAATAACCAAGATCGAGCGTCTAGGATTTACTTGTCAATAGCTCGCCTGGGAAACATCCAGAGAAGTCAAAGACAGTGCTTCTATACTAATTGTCAGGCGCTGAGACGAATGCCGCCAAGATCTAGCGTCTATGACTTACGGTTCAAGAATTAGCCTCAGAAACAGTGGGAAACAGTGCTTCTATACTAATTGCCAGGCGCTGAGACGAATGCCGCCAAGATCGAGCGTCTATGACTTACGGTTCAAGAATTAGCCTCAGAAACAGTGGTTCTGAACATGCTGCCAATAGCTCGCCTGGGAAACATCCAGAGAAGTCCAAGATTGTGTTTTTTAGACTGGCTGCCACGAGCTGAAACGAATGCAGCCAAGAGCGAGCGTCTGTGACTTACGGTTCAAAAGTTATTCACAGAAACATCGTTCTGAACTTTGCTGCCAGCCGCGAAAGCGAAAATAACCAAGATCGAGCGTCTAGGATTTACTTGTCAATAGCTCGCCTGGGAAACATCCAGAGAAGTCAAAGACAGTGCTTCTATACTAATTGCCTGGCGCTGAGACGAATGCCGCCAAGATCTAGCGTCTATGACTTACGGTTCAAGAATTAGCCTCAGAAACAGTGGGAAACAGTGCTTCTATACTAATTGCCAGGCGCTGAGACGAATGCCGCCAAGATCGAGCGTCTATGACTTACGGTTCAAGAATTAGCCTCAGAAACAGTGGTTCTGAACATGCTGCCAATAGCTCGCCTGGGAAACATCCAGAGAAGTCCAAGATTGTGTTTTTTAGACTGGCTGCCACGAGCTGAAACGAATGCAGCCAAGAGCGAGCGTCTGTGACTTACGGTTCAAAAGTTATTCACAGAAACATCGTTCTGAACTTTGCTGCCAGCCGCGAAAGCGAAAATAACCAAGATCGAGCGTCTAGGATTTACTTGTCAATAGCTCGCCTGGGAAACATCCAGAGAAGTCAAAGACAGTGCTTCTATACTAATTGCCAGGTGCTGAGACAAATGCCGCCAAGATCTAGCGTCTATGACTTACGGTTCAAGAATTAGCCTCAGAAACAGTGGGAAACAGTGCTTCTATACTAATTGCCAGGCGCTGAGACGAATGCCGCCAAGATCGAGCGTCTATGACTTACGGTTCAAGAATTAGCCTCAGAAACAGTGGTTCTGAACATGCTGCCAATAGCTCGCCTGGGAAACATCCAGAGAAGTCCAGATTGTGTTTTTTAGACTGGCTGCCACGAGCTGAAACGAATGCAGCCAAGAGCTAGCGTCTGTGACTTACGGTTCAAAAGTTATTCACAGAAACATGGTTCTGAACTTTGCTGCCAGCCGCGAAAGCGAAAATAACCAAGATCGAGCGTCTAGGATTTACTTGTCAATAGCTCGCCTGGGAAACATCCAGAGAAGTCAAAGACAGTGCTTCTATACTAATTGCCAGGCGCTGAGACGAATGCCGCCAAGATCTAGCGTCTATGACTTACGGTTCAAGAATTAGCCTCAGAAACAGTGGGAAACAGTGCTTCTATACTAATTGCCAGGCGCTGAGACGAATGCCGCCAAGATCGAGCGTCTATTACTTACGGTTCAAGAATTAGCCTCAGAAACAGTGGTTCTGAACATGCTGCCAATAGCTCGCCTGGGAAACATCCAGAGAAGTCCAAGATTGTGTTTTTTAGACTGGCTGCCACGAGCTGAAACGAATACAGCCAAGAGCGAGCGTCAGTGACTTACGGTTCAAGAGTTATTCACAGAAACATGGTTCTGAACTTTGCTGCTAGCCGCGAAAGCGAAAATAACCAAGATCGAGCGTCTAGGATTTACTTGTCAATAGCTCGCCTGGGAAACATCCAGAGAAGTCAAAGACAGTGCTTCTATACTAATTGCCAGGTGCTGAGACGAATGCCGCCAAGATCTAGCGTCTATGACTTACGGTTCAAGAATTAGCCTCAGAAACAGTGGGAAACAGTGCTTCTATACTAATTGCCAGGCGCTGAGACGAATGCCGCCAAGATCGAGCGTCTATGACTTACGGTTCAAGAATTAGCCTCAGAAACAGTGGTTCTGAACATGCTGCCAATAGCTCGCCTGGGAAACATCCAGAGAAGTCCAAGATTGTGTTTTTTAGACTGGCTGCCACGAGCTGAAACGAATGCAGCCAAGAGCGAGCGTCTGTGACTTACGGTTCAAAAGTTATTCACAGAAACATCGTTCTGAACTTTGCTGCCAGCCGCGAAAGCGAAAATAACCAAGATCGAGCGTCTAGGATTTACTTGTCAATAGCTCGCCTGGGAAACATCCAGAGAAGTCAAAGACAGTGCTTCTATACTAATTGCCAGGTGCTGAGACGAATGCCGCCAAGATCTAGCGTCTATGACTTACGGTTCAAGAATTAGCCTCAGAAACAGTGGGAAACAGTGCTTCTATACTAATTGCCAGGCGCTGAGACGAATGCCGCCAAGATCGAGCGTCTATGACTTACGGTTCAAGAATTAGCCTCAGAAACAGTGGTTCTGAACATGCTGCCAATAGCTCGCCTGGGAAACATCCAGAGAAGTCCAAGATTGTGTTTTTTAGACTGGCTGCCACGAGCTGAAACGAATGCAGCCAAGAGCGAGCGTCAGTGACTTACGGTTCAAGAGTTATTCACAGAAACATGGTTCTGAACTTTGCTGCTAGCCGCGAAAGCGAAAATAACCAAGATCGAGCGTCTAGGATTTACTTGTCAATAGCTCGCCTGGGAAACATCCAGAGAAGTCAAAGACAGTGCTTCTATACTAATTGCCAGGTGCTGAGACGAATGCCGCCAAGATCTAGCGTCTATGACTTACGGTTCAAGAATTAGCCTCAGAAACAGTGGGAAACAGTGCTTCTATACTAATTGCCAGGCGCTTAGACTAATGCCGCCAAGATCGAGCGTCTATGACTTACGGTTCAAGAATTAGCCTCAGAAACAGTGGTTCTGAACATGCTGCCAATAGCTCGCCTGGGAAACATCCAGAGAAGTCCAAGATTGTGTTTTTTAGACTGGCTGCCACGAGCTGAAACGAATGCAGCCAAGAGCTAGCGTCTGTGACTTACGGTTCAAAAGTTATTCACAGAAACATGGTTCTGAACTTTGCTGCCAGCCGCGAAAGCGAAAATAACCAAGATCGAGCGTCTAGGATTTACTTGTCAATAGCTCGCCTGGGAAACATCCAGAGAAGTCAAAGACAGTGCTTCTATACTAATTGCCAGGCGCTGAGACGAATGCCGCCAAGATCTAGCGTCTATGACTTACGGTTCAAGAATTAGCCTCAGAAACAGTGGGAAACAGTGCTTCTATACTAATTGCCAGGCGCTGAGACGAATGCCGCCAAGATCGAGCGTCTATGACTTACGGTTCAAGAATTAGCCTCAGAAACAGTGGTTCTGAACATGCTGCCAATAGCTCGCCTGGGAAACATCCAGAGAAGTCCAAGATTGTGTTTTTTAGACTGGCTGCCACGAGCTGAAACGAATGCAGCCAAGAGCGAGGGTCTGTGACTTACGGTTCAAAAGTTATTCACAGAAACATGGTTCTGAACTTTGCTGCCAGCCGCGAAAGCGAAAATAACCAAGATCGAGCGTCTAGGATTTACTTGTCAATAGCTCGCCTGGGAAACATCCAGAGAAGTCAAAGACAGTGCTTCTATACTAATTGCTAGGCGCTGAGACGAATGCCGCCAAGATCTAGCGTCTATGACTTACGGTTCAAGAATTAGCCTCAGAAACAGTGTGAAACAGTGCTTCTATACTAATTGCCAGGCGCTGAGACGAATGCCGCCAAGATCGAGCGTCTATGACTTACGGTTCAAGAATTAGCCTCAGAAACAGTGGTTCTGAACATGCTGCCAATAGCTCGCCTGGGAAACATCCAGAGAAGTCCAAGATTGTGTTTTTTAGACTGGCTGCCACGAGCTGAAACGAATGCAGCCAAGAGCGAGCGTCTGTGACTTACGGTTCAAAAGTTATTCACAGAAACATGGTTCTGAACTTTGCTGCCAGCCGCGAAAGCGAAAATAACCAAGATCGAGCGTCTAGGATTTACTTGTCAAAAGCTCGCCTGGGAAACATCCAGAGAAGTCAAAGACAGTGCTTCTATACTAATTGCCAGGCGCTGAGACGAATGCCGCCAAGATCTAGCGTCTATGACTTACGGTTCAAGAATTAGCCTCAGAAACAGTGGGAAACAGTGCTTCTATACTAATTGCCAGGCGCTGAGACGAATGCCGCCAAGATCGAGCGTCTATGACACGGTTCAAGAATTAGCCTCAGAAACAGTGGTTCTGAACATGCTGCCAATAGCTCGCCTGGGAAACATCCAGAGAAGTCCAAGTAGGTGTTTTTTAGACTGGCTGCCACGAGCTGAAACGAATGCAGCCAAGAGCTAGCGTCTGTGACTTACGGTTCAAAAGTTATTCACAGAAACATCGTTCTGAACTTTGCTGCCAGCCGCGAAAGCGAAAATAACCTAGATCGAGCGTCTAGTTTTTACTTGTCAAAAGCTCGCCTGGGAAACATCCAGAGAAGTCAAAGACAGTGCTTCTATACTAATTGCCAGGCGCTGAGACGAATGCCGCCAAGATCTAGCGTCTATGACTTACGGTTCAAGAATTAGCCTCAGAAACAGTGGGAAACAGTGCTTCTATACTAATTGCCAGGCGCTGAGACGAATGCCGCCAAGATCGAGCGTCTATGACTTACGGTTCAAGAATTAGCCTCAGAAACAGTGGTTCTGAACATGCTGCCAATAGCTCGCCTGGGAAACATCCAGAGAAGTCCAAGATTGTGTTTTTTAGACTGGCTGCCACGAGCTGAAACGAATGCAGCCAAGAGCGAGCGTCTGTGACTTACGGTTCAAAAGTTATTCACAGAAACATCGTTCTGAACTTTGCTGCCAGCCGCGAAAGCGAAAATAACCAAGATCGAGCGTCTAGGATTTACTTGTCAATAGCTCGCCTGGGAAACATCCAGAGAAGTCAAAGACCGTGCTTCTATACTAATTGCCAGGTGCTGAGACGAATGCCGCCAAGATCTAGCGTCTATGACTTACGGTTCAAGAATTAGCCTCAGAAACAGTGGGAAACAGTGCTTCTATACTAATTGCCAGGCGCTGAGACGAATGCCGCCAAGATCGAGCGTCTATGACTTACGGTTCAAGAATTAGCCTCAGAAACAGTGGTTCTGAACATGCTGCCAATAGCTCGCCTGGGAAATATCCAGAGAAGTCCAAGATTGTGTTTTTTAGACTGGCTGCCACGAGCTGAAACGAATGCAGCCAAGAGCTAGCGTCTGTGACTTACGGTTCAAAAGTTATTCACAGAAACATCGTTCTGAACTTTGCTGCCAGCCGCGAAAGCGAAAATAACCAAGATCGAGCGTCTAGGATTTACTTGTCAATAGCTCGCCTGGGAAACATCCAGAGAAGTCAAAGACAGTGCTTCTATACTAATTGCCAGGCGCTGAGACGAATGCCGCC
>NW_027463071.1:0-35238 GCF_050947455.1 Rhinoderma darwinii
GAACCGTAAGTCATAGACGCTAGATCTTGGCGGCATTCGTCTCAGCGCCTGGCAATTAGTATAGAAGCACTGTCTTTGACCTCTCTGGATGTTTCCCAGGCGAGCTATTGACAAGTAAATCCTAGACGCTCGATCTTGGTTATTTTCGCTTTCGCGGCTGGCAGCAAAGTTCAGAACCATGTTTCTGTGAATAACTCTTGAACCGTAAGTCACAGACGCTCGCTCTTGGCTGCATTCGTTTCAGCTCGTGGCAGCCAGTCTAAAAAACACAATATTGGACTTGTCTGGATGTTTCCCAGGCGAGCTATTGGCAGCATGTTCAGAACCACTGTTTCTGAGGCTTATTCTTGAACCGTAAGTCATAGACGCTCGATCTTGGCGGCATTCGTCTCAGCGCCTGGCAATTAGTATAGAAGCACTGTTTCCCACTGTTTCTGAGGCTAATTCTTGAACCGTAAGTCACTGACGCTAGATCTTGGCGGCATTCGTCTCAGCGCCTGGCAATTAGTATAGAAGCACTGTCTTTGACTTCTCTGGATGTTTCCCAGGCGAGCTATTGACAAGTAAATCCTAGACGCTCCATCTTGGTTATTTTCGCTTTCGCGGCTGGCAGCAAAGTTCAGAACCATGTTTCTGTGAATAACTCTTGAACCGTAAGTCACAGACGCTCGCTCTTGGCTGCATTCGTTTCAGCTCGTGGCAGCCAGTCTAAAAAACACTATCTTGGACTTCTCTGGATGTTTCCCAGACGAGCTATTGGCAGCATGTTCAGAACCACTGTTTCTTAGGCTAATTCTTGAACCGTAAGTCATAGACGCTCGATCTTGGCGGCATTCGTCTCAGCGCCTGGCAATTAGTATAGAAGCACTGTTTCCCACTGTTTCTGAGGCTAATTCTTGAACCGTAAGTCATAGACGCTAGATCTTGGCGGCATTCGTCTCAGCGCCTGGCAATTAGTATAGAAGCACTGTCTTTGACCTCTCTGGATGTTTCCCAGGCGAGCTATTGACAAGTAAATCCTAGACGCTCGATCTTGGTTATTTTCGCTTTCGCGGCTGGCAGCAAAGTTCAGAACCATGTTTCTGTGAATAACTCTTGAACCGTAAGTCACAGACGCTCGCTCTTGGCTGCATTCGTTTCAGCTCGTGGCAGCCAGTCTAAAAAACACAATATTGGACTTGTCTGGATGTTTCCCAGGCGAGCTATTGGCAGCATGTTCAGAACCACTGTTTCTGAGGCTTATTCTTGAACCGTAAGTCATAGACGCTCGATCTTGGCGGCATTCGTCTCAGCGCCTGGCAATTAGTATAGAAGCACTGTTTCCCACTGTTTCTGAGGCTAATTCTTGAACCGTAAGTCACTGACGCTAGATCTTGGCGGCATTCGTCTCAGCGCCTGGCAATTAGTATAGAAGCACTGTCTTTGACTTCTCTGGATGTTTCCCAGGCGAGCTATTGACAAGTAAATCCTAGACGCTCCATCTTGGTTATTTTCGCTTTCGCGGCTGGCAGCAAAGTTCAGAACCATGTTTCTGTGAATAACTCTTGAACCGTAAGTCACAGACGCTCGCTCTTGGCTGCATTCGTTTCAGCTCGTGGCAGCCAGTCTAAAAAACACAATCTTGGACTTCTCTGGATGTTTCCCAGGCGAGCTATTGGCAGCATGTTCAGAACCACTTTTTGTGAGACTAATTCTTGAACCGTAAGTCATAGACGCTCGATCTTGGCGGCATTCGTCTCAGGGCCTGGCAATTAGTATAGAAGCACTGTTTCCCACTGTTTCTGAGGCTAATTCTTGAACCGTAAGTCATAGACGCTCGATCTTGGCGGCATTCGTCTCAGCGCCTGGCAATTAGTATAGAAGCACTGTTTCCCACTGTTTCTGAGGCTAATTCTTGAACCGTAAGTCATAGACGCTCGATCTTGGCGGCATTCGTCTCAGCGCCTGGCAATTAGTATAGAAGCACTGTTTCCCACTGTTTCTGAGGCTAATTCTTGAACCGTAAGTCATAGACGCTCGATCTTGGCGGCATTCGTCTCAGCGCCTGGCAATTAGTATAGAAGCACTGTTTCCCACTGTTTCTGAGGCTAATTCTTGAACCGTAAGTCTTAGACGCTAGATCGTGGCGGCATTCGTCTCAGCGCCTGGCAATTAGTATAAAAGCACTGTCTTTGACTTCTCTGGATGTTTCCCAGGGCGAGCTATTGACAAGTAAATCCTAGACGCTCGATCTTGGTTATTTTCGCTTTCGCGGCTGGCAGCAAAGTTCAGAACCATGTTTCTGTGAATAACTTTTGAACCGTAAGTCACAGACGCTCGCTCTTGGCTGCATTCGTTTCAGCTCGTGGCAGCCAGTCTAAAAAACACTATCTTGGACTTCTCTGGATGTTTCCCAGGCGAGCTATTGGCAGCATGTTCAGAACCACTGTTTCTGAGGCTAATTCTTGAACCGTAAGTCATAGACGCTCGATCTTGGCGGCATTCGTCTCAGCGCCTGGCAATTAGTATAGAAGCACTGTTTCCCACTGTTTTTGAGGCTAATTCTTGAACCGTAAGTCATAGACTCTAGATCTTGGCGGCATTCGTCTCAGCGCCTGGCAATTAGTATAGAAGCACTGTATTTGACTTCTCTGGATGTTTCCCGGGCGAGCTATTGACAAGTAAATCCTAGACGCTCGATCTTGGTTATTTTCGCTTTCGCGGCTGGCAGCAAAGTTCAGAACCATGTTTCTGTGAATAACTTTTGAACCGTAAGTCACAGACGCTCGCTCTTGGCTGCATTCGTTTCAGCTCGTGGCAGCCAGTCTAAAAAACACAATCTTGGACTTCTCTGGATGTTTCCCAGGCGAGCTATTGGCAGCATGTTCAGAACCACTGTTTCTGAGGCTAATTCTTGAACCGTAAGTCATAGACGCTCGATCTTGGCGGCATTCGTCTCAGCGCCTGGCAATTAGTATAGAAGCACTGTTTCCCACTGTTTCTGAGGCTAATTCTTGAACCGTAAGTCATAGACGCTAGATCTTGGCGCCATTCGTCTCAGCGCCTGGCAATTAGTATAGAAGCACTGTCTTTGACTTCTCTGGATGTTTCCCAGGCGAGCTATTGACAAGTAAATCCTAGACGCTCGATCTTGGTTATTTTCGCTTTCGCGGCTGGCAGCAAAGTTCAGAACCATGTTTTCTGTGATTAACTCTTGAACCGTAAGTCACAGACGCTCGCTCTTGGCTGCATTCGTTTCAGCTCGTGGCAGCCAGTCTAAAAAACACTATCTTGGACTTCTCTGGATGTTTCCCAGGCGAGCTATTGGCAGCATGTTCAGAACCACTGTTTCTGAGGCTAATTCTTGAACCGTAAGTCATAGACGCTAGATCTTGGCGGCATTCGTCTCAGTGCCTGGCAATTAGTATAGAAGCACTGTCTTTGACTTCTCTGGATGTTTCCCAGGCGAGCTTTTGACAAGTAAATCCTAGACGCTCGATCTTGGTTATTTTCGCTTTCGCGGCTGGCAGCAAAGTTCAGAACCATGTTTCTGTGAATAACTCTTGAACCGTAAGTCACAGACGCTCGCTCTTGGCTGCATTCGTTTCAGCTCGTGGCAGCCAGTCTAAAAAACACAATCTTGGACTTCTCTGGATGTTTCCCAGGCGAGCTATTGGCAGCATGTTCAGAACCACTGTTTCTGAGGCTAATTCTTGAACCGTAAGTCATAGACGCTCGCACTTGGCGGCATTCGTCTCAGCGCCTGGCAATTAGTATAGAAGCACTGTTTCCCACTGGTTTCTGAGGCTAATTCTTGAACCGTAAGTCATAGACGCTAGATCTTGGCGGCATTCGTCTCAGCGCCTGGCAATTAGTATAGAAGCACGGTCTTTGACTTCTCTGGATGTTTCCCAGGCGAGCTATTGACAAGTAAATCCTAGACGCTCGATCTTGGTTATTTTCGCTTTCGCTGCTGGCAGCAAAGTTCAGAACCATGTTTCTGTGAATAACTCTTGAACCGTAAGTCACAGACGCTCGCTCTTGGCTGCATTCGTTTCAGCTCGTGGCAGCCAGTCTAAAAAACACAATCTTGGACCTCTCTGGATGTTTCCCAGGCGAGCTATTGGCAGCATGTTCAGAACCACTGTTTCTGAGGCTAATTCTTGATCCGTAAGTCTTAGACGCTCGATCTTGGCGGCATTCGTCTCAGCGCCTGGCAATTAGTATAGAAGCACTGTTTCCCACAGTTTCTGAGGCTAATTCTTGAACCGTAAGTCATAGACGCTAGATCTTGGCGGCATTCGTCTCAGCGCCTGGCAATTAGTATAGAAGCACGGTCTTTGACTTCTCTGGATGTTTCCCAGGCGAGCTATTGACAAGTAAATTCTAGACGCTCGATCTTGGTTATTTTCGCTTTCGCGGCTGGCAGCAAAGTTCAGAACCATGTTTCTGTGAATAACTCTTGAACCGTAAGTCACAGACGCTCGCTCTTGGCTGCATTCGTTTCAGCTCGTGGCAGCCAGTCTAAAAAACACAATCTTGGACCTCTCTGGATGTTTCCCAGGCGAGCTATTGGCAGCATGTTCAGAACCACTGTTTCTGAGGCTAATTCTTGAACCGTAAGTCATAGACGCTCGATCTTGGCGGCATTCGTCTCAGCGCCTGGCAATTAGTATAGAAGCACTGTTTCCCACTGTTTCTGAGGCTAATTCTTGAACCGTAAGTCATAGACGCTAGATCGTGGCGGCATTCGTCTCAGCGCCTGGCAATTAGTATAGAAGCACTGTCTTTGACTTCTCTGGATGTTTCCCAGGCGAGCTATTGACAAGTAAATCCTAGACGCTCGATCTTGGTTATTTTCGCTTTCGCGGCTGGCAGCAAAGTTCAGAACCATGTTTCTGTGATTAACTCTTGAACCGTAAGTCACAAGACGCTCGCTCTTGGCTGCATTCGTTTCAGCTCGTGGCAGCCAGTCTAAAAAACACTATCTTGGACTTCTCTGGATGTTTCCCAGGCGAGCTATTGGCAGCATGTTCAGAACCACTGTTTCTGAGGCTAATTCTTGAACCGTAAGTCATAGACGCTAGATCTTGGCGGCATTCGTCTCAGTGCCTGGCAATTAGTATAGAAGCACTGTCTTTGACTTCTCTGGATGTTTCCCAGGCGAGCTTTTGACAAGTAAATCCTAGACGCTCGATCTTGGTTATTTTCGCTTTCGCGGCTGGCAGCAAAGTTCAGAACCATGTTTCTGTGAATAACTCTTGAACCGTAAGTCACAGACGCTCGCTCTTGGCTGCATTCGTTTCAGCTCGTGGCAGCCAGTCTAAAAAACACAATCTTGGACTTCTCTGGATGTTTCCCAGGCGAGCTATTGGCAGCATGTTCAGAACCACTGTTTCTGAGGCTAATTCTTGAACCGTAAGTCATAGACGCTCGCACTTGGCGGCATTCGTCTCAGCGCCTGGCAATTAGTATAGAAGCACTGTTTCCCACTGTTTCTGAGGCTAATTCTTG
Source organism: Rhinoderma darwinii (assembly GCF_050947455.1). Taxonomy (NCBI): domain Eukaryota; kingdom Metazoa; phylum Chordata; class Amphibia; order Anura; family Rhinodermatidae; genus Rhinoderma; species Rhinoderma darwinii. Next base: position 5,494 of record NW_027463071.1, read on the forward strand.
AACCGTAAGTCATAGACGCTAGATCTTGGCGGCATTCGTCTCAGCGCCTGGCAATTAGTATAGAAGCACGGTCTTTGACTTCTCTGGATGTTTCCCAGGCGAGCTATTGACAAGTAAATCCTAGACGCTCGATCTTGGTTATTTTCGCTTTCGCTGCTGGCAGCAAATGTTCAGAACCATGTTTCTGTGAATAACTCTTGAACCGTAAGTCACAGACGCTCGCTCTTGGCTGCATTCGTTTCAGCTCGTGGCAGCCAGTCTAAAAAACACAATCTTGGACCTCTCTGGATGTTTCCCAGGCGAGCTATTGGCAGCATGTTCAGAACCACTGTTTCTGAGGCTAATTCTTGATCGTAAGTCTTAGACGCTCGATCTTGGCGGCATTCGTCTCAGCGCCTGGCAATTAGTAAAGAAGCACTGTTTCCCACAGTTTCTGAGGCTAATTCTTGAACCGTAAGTCATAGACGCTAGATCTTGGCGGCATTCGTCTCAGCGCCTGGCAATTAGTATAGAAGCACGGTCTTTGACTTCTCTGGATGTTTCCCAGGCGAGCTATTGACAAGTAAATTCTAGACGCTCGATCTTGGTTATTTTCGCTTTCGCGGCTGGCAGCAAAGTTCAGAACCATGTTTCTGTGAATAACTTTTGAACCGTAAGTCACAGACGCTCGCTCTTGGCTGCATTCGTTTCAGCTCGTGGCAGCCAGTCTAAAAAACACAATCTTGGACTTCTCTGGATGTTTCCCAGGCGAGCTATTGGCAGCATGTTCAGAACCACTGTTTCTGAGGCTAATTCTTGAACCGTAAGTCATAGACGCTCGATCTTGGCGGCATTCGTCTCAGCGCCTGGCAATTAGTATAGAAGCACACTGTTTCCCACTGTTTCTGAGGCTAATTCTTGAACCGTAAGTCATAGACGCTCGATCTTGGCGGCATTCGTCTCAGCGCCTGGCAATTAGCATGGAAGCACTGTTTCCCACTGTTTCTGAGGCTAATTCTTGAACCATAAGTCTTAGACGCTAGATCGTGGCGGCATTCGTCTCAGCGCCTGGCAATTAGTATAAAAGCACTGTCTTTGACTTCTCTGGATGTTTCCCAGGCGAGCTATTGACAAGTAAATCCTAGACGCTCGATCTTGGTTATTTTCGCTTTCGCGGCTGGCAGCAAAGTTCAGAACCATGTTTCTGTGAATAACTCTTGAACCGTAAGTCACAGACGCTCGCTCTTGGCTGCATTCGTTTCAGCTCGTGGCAGCCAGTCTAAAAAACACTATCTTGGACTTCTCTGGATGTTTCCCAGACGAGCTATTGGCAGCATGTTCAGAACCACTGTTTCTTAGGCTAATTCTTGAACCGTAAGTCATAGACGCTCGATCTTGGCGGCATTCGTCTCAGCGCCTGGCAATTAGTATAGAAGCACTGTTTCCCACTGTTTCTGAGGCTAATTCTTGAACCGTAAGTCATAGACGCTCGATCTTGGCGGCATTCGTCTCAGCGCCTGGCAATTAGCATGGAAGCACTGTTTCCCACTGTTTCTGAGGCTAATTCTTGAACCATAAGTCTTAGACGCTAGATCGTGGCGGCATTCGTCTCAGCGCCTGGCAATTAGTATAAAAGCACTGTCTTTGACTTCTCTGGATGTTTCCCAGGCGAGCTATTGACAAGTAAATCCTAGACGCTCGATCTTGGTTATTTTCGCTTTCGCGGCTGGCAGCAAAGTTCAGAACCATGTTTCTGTGAATAACTCTTGAACCGTAAGTCACAGACGCTCGCTCTTGGCTGCATTCGTTTCAGCTCGTGGCAGCCAGTCTAAAAAACACAATCTTGGACTTCTCTGGATGTTTCCCAGGCGAGCTATTGGCAGCATGTTCAGAACCACTGTTTCTGAGGCTTATTCTTGAACCGTAAGTCATAGACGCTCGATCTTGGCGGCATTCGTCTCAGCGCCTGGCAATTAGTATAGAAGCACTGTTTCCCACTGTTTCTGAGGCTAATTCTTGAACCGTAAGTCACTGACGCTAGATCTTGGCGGCATTCGTCTCAGCGCCTGGCAATTAGTATAGAAGCACTGTTTCCCACTGTTTCTGAGGCTAATTCTTGAACCGTAAGTCATAGACGCTCGATCTTGGCGGCATTCGTCTCAGCGCCTGGCAATTAGTATATAAGCACTGTTTCCCACTGTTTCTGAGGCTAATTCTTGAACCGTAAGTCATAGACGCTCGATCTTGGCGGCATTCGTCTCAGCGCCTGGCAATTAGTATAGAAGCACTGTTTCTCCACTGTTTCTGAGGCTAATTCTTGAACCGTAAGTCTTAGACGCTAGATCGTGGCGGCATTCGTCTCAGCGCCTGGCAATTAGTATAAAAGCACTGTCTTTGACTTCTCTGGATGTTTCCCAGGCGAGCTATTGGCAGCATGTTCAGAACCACTGTTTCTGAGGCTAATTCTTGAACCGTAAGTCATAGACGCTCGATCTTGGCGGCATTCGTATCAGCGCCTGGCAATTAGTATAGAAGCACTGTCTTTGACTTCTCTGGATGTTTCCCAGGCGAGCTATTGACAAGTAAATCCTAGACGCTCGATCTTGGTTATTTTCGCTTTCGCGGCTGGCAGCAAAGTTCAGAACCATGTTTCTGTGAATAACTCTTGAACCGTAAGTCACAGACGCTCGCTCTTGGCTGCATTCGTTTCAGCTCGTGGCAGCCAGTCTAAAAAACACTATCTTGGACTTCTCTGGATGTTTCCCAGGCCGAGCTATTGGCAGCATGTTCAGAACCACTGTTTCTGAGGCTAATTCTTGAACAGTAAGTCATAGACGTTCGATCTTGGCGGCATTCGTCTCAGCGCCTGGCAATTAGTATAGAAGCACTGTTTCCCACTGTTTTTGAGGCTAATTCTTGAACCGTAAGTCATAGACTCTAGATCTTGGCGGCATTCGTCTCAGCGCCTGGCAATTAGTATAGAAGCACTGTATTTGACTTCTCTGGATGTTTCCCAGGCGAGCTATTGACAAGTAAATCCTAGACGCTCGATCTTGGTTATTTTCGCTTTCGCGGCTGGCAGCAAAGTTCAGAACCATGTTTCTGTGAATAACTTTTGAACCGTAAGTCACAGACGCTCGCTCTTGGCTGCATTCATTTCAGCTCGTGGCAGCCAGTCTAAAAAAACACAATATTGGACTTCTCTGGATGTTTCCCAGGCGAGCTATTGGCATCATGTTCAGAACCACTGTTTCTGAGGCTAATTCTTGAACCGTAAGTCATAGACGCTCGATCTTGGCGGCATTCGTCTCAGCGCCTGGCAATTAGTATAGAAGCTCTGTTTCCCACTGTTTCTGAGGCTAATTCTTGAACCGTAAGTCATAGACGCTAGATCTTGGCGGCATTCGTCTCAGCGCCTGGCAATTAGTATAGAAGCACTGTCTTTGACTTCTCTGGATGTTTCCCGGGCGAGCTATTGACAAGTAAATCCTAGACGCTCGATCTTGGTTATTTTCGCTTTCGCGGCTGGCAGCAAAGTTCAGAACCATGTTTCTGTGAATAACTTTTGAACCGTAAGTCACAGACGCTCGCTCTTGGCTGCATTCGTTTCAGCTCGTGGCAGCCAGTCTAAAAAACACAATCTTGGACTTCTCTGGATGTTTCCCAGGCGAGCTATTGGCAGCATGTTCAGAACCACTGTTTCTGAGGCTAATTCTTGAACCGTAAGTCATAGACGCTCGATCTTGGCGGCATTCGTCTCAGCGCCTGGCAATTAGTATAGAAGCACTGTTTCCCACTGTTTCTGAGGCTAATTCTTGAACCGTAAGTCATAGACGCTCGATCTTGGCGGCATTCGTCTCAGCGCCTGGCAATTAGCATGGAAGCACTGTTTCCCACTGTTTCTGAGGCTAATTCTTGAACCATAAGTCTTAGACGCTAGATCGTGGCGGCATTCGTCTCAGCGCCTGGCAATTAGTATAAAAGCACTGTCTTTGACTTCTCTGGATGTTTCCCAGGCGAGCTATTGACAAGTAAATCCTAGACGCTCGATCTTGGTTATTTTCGCTTTCGCGGCTGGCAGCAAAGTTCAGAACCATGTTTCTGTGAATAACTCTTGAACCGTAAGTCACAGACGCTCGCTCTTGGCTGCATTCGTTTCAGCTCGTGGCAGCCAGTCTAAAAAACACTATCTTGGACTTCTCTGGATGTTTCCCAGACGAGCTATTGGCAGCATGTTCAGAACCACTGTTTCTTAGGCTAATTCTTGAACCGTAAGTCATAGACGCTCGATCTTGGCGGCATTCGTCTCAGCGCCTGGCAATTAGTATAGAAGCACTGTTTCCCACTGTTTCTGAGGCTAATTCTTGAACCGTAAGTCATAGACGCTAGATCTTGGCGGCATTCGTCTCAGCGCCTGGCAATTAGTATAGAAGCACTGTCTTTGACCTCTCTGGATGTTTCCCAGGCGAGCTATTGACAAGTAAATCCTAGACGCTCGATCTTGGTTATTTTCGCTTTCGCGGCTGGCAGCAAAGTTCAGAACCATGTTTCTGTGAATAACTCTTGAACCGTAAGTCACAGACGCTCGCTCTTGGCTGCATTCGTTTCAGCTCGTGGCAGCCAGTCTAAAAAACACAATATTGGACTTGTCTGGATGTTTCCCAGGCGAGCTATTGGCAGCATGTTCAGAACCACTGTTTCTGAGGCTTATTCTTGAACCGTAAGTCATAGACGCTCGATCTTGGCGGCATTCGTCTCAGCGCCTGGCAATTAGTATAGAAGCACTGTTTCCCACTGTTTCTGAGGCTAATTCTTGAACCGTAAGTCACTGACGCTAGATCTTGGCGGCATTCGTCTCAGCGCCTGGCAATTAGTATAGAAGCACTGTCTTTGACTTCTCTGGATGTTTCCCAGGCGAGCTATTGACAAGTAAATCCTAGACGCTCCATCTTGGTTATTTTCGCTTTCGCGGCTGGCAGCAAAGTTCAGAACCATGTTTCTGTGAATAACTCTTGAACCGTAAGTCACAGACGCTCGCTCTTGGCTGCATTCGTTTCAGCTCGTGGCAGCCAGTCTAAAAAACACTATCTTGGACTTCTCTGGATGTTTCCCAGACGAGCTATTGGCAGCATGTTCAGAACCACTGTTTCTTAGGCTAATTCTTGAACCGTAAGTCATAGACGCTCGATCTTGGCGGCATTCGTCTCAGCGCCTGGCAATTAGTATAGAAGCACTGTTTCCCACTGTTTCTGAGGCTAATTCTTGAACCGTAAGTCATAGACGCTAGATCTTGGCGGCATTCGTCTCAGCGCCTGGCAATTAGTATAGAAGCACTGTCTTTGACCTCTCTGGATGTTTCCCAGGCGAGCTATTGACAAGTAAATCCTAGACGCTCGATCTTGGTTATTTTCGCTTTCGCGGCTGGCAGCAAAGTTCAGAACCATGTTTCTGTGAATAACTCTTGAACCGTAAGTCACAGACGCTCGCTCTTGGCTGCATTCGTTTCAGCTCGTGGCAGCCAGTCTAAAAAACACAATATTGGACTTGTCTGGATGTTTCCCAGGCGAGCTATTGGCAGCATGTTCAGAACCACTGTTTCTGAGGCTTATTCTTGAACCGTAAGTCATAGACGCTCGATCTTGGCGGCATTCGTCTCAGCGCCTGGCAATTAGTATAGAAGCACTGTTTCCCACTGTTTCTGAGGCTAATTCTTGAACCGTAAGTCACTGACGCTAGATCTTGGCGGCATTCGTCTCAGCGCCTGGCAATTAGTATAGAAGCACTGTCTTTGACTTCTCTGGATGTTTCCCAGGCGAGCTATTGACAAGTAAATCCTAGACGCTCCATCTTGGTTATTTTCGCTTTCGCGGCTGGCAGCAAAGTTCAGAACCATGTTTCTGTGAATAACTCTTGAACCGTAAGTCACAGACGCTCGCTCTTGGCTGCATTCGTTTCAGCTCGTGGCAGCCAGTCTAAAAAACACAATCTTGGACTTCTCTGGATGTTTCCCAGGCGAGCTATTGGCAGCATGTTCAGAACCACTTTTTGTGAGACTAATTCTTGAACCGTAAGTCATAGACGCTCGATCTTGGCGGCATTCGTCTCAGGGCCTGGCAATTAGTATAGAAGCACTGTTTCCCACTGTTTCTGAGGCTAATTCTTGAACCGTAAGTCATAGACGCTCGATCTTGGCGGCATTCGTCTCAGCGCCTGGCAATTAGTATAGAAGCACTGTTTCCCACTGTTTCTGAGGCTAATTCTTGAACCGTAAGTCATAGACGCTCGATCTTGGCGGCATTCGTCTCAGCGCCTGGCAATTAGTATAGAAGCACTGTTTCCCACTGTTTCTGAGGCTAATTCTTGAACCGTAAGTCATAGACGCTCGATCTTGGCGGCATTCGTCTCAGCGCCTGGCAATTAGTATAGAAGCACTGTTTCCCACTGTTTCTGAGGCTAATTCTTGAACCGTAAGTCTTAGACGCTAGATCGTGGCGGCATTCGTCTCAGCGCCTGGCAATTAGTATAAAAGCACTGTCTTTGACTTCTCTGGATGTTTCCCAGGCGAGCTATTGACAAGTAAATCCTAGACGCTCGATCTTGGTTATTTTCGCTTTCGCGGCTGGCAGCAAAGTTCAGAACCATGTTTCTGTGAATAACTTTTGAACCGTAAGTCACAGACGCTCGCTCTTGGCTGCATTCGTTTCAGCTCGTGGCAGCCAGTCTAAAAAACACTATCTTGGACTTCTCTGGATGTTTCCCAGGCGAGCTATTGGCAGCATGTTCAGAACCACTGTTTCTGAGGCTAATTCTTGAACCGTAAGTCATAGACGCTCGATCTTGGCGGCATTCGTCTCAGCGCCTGGCAATTAGTATAGAAGCACTGTTTCCCACTGTTTTTGAGGCTAATTCTTGAACCGTAAGTCATAGACTCTAGATCTTGGCGGCATTCGTCTCAGCGCCTGGCAATTAGTATAGAAGCACTGTATTTGACTTCTCTGGATGTTTCCCGGGCGAGCTATTGACAAGTAAATCCTAGACGCTCGATCTTGGTTATTTTCGCTTTCGCGGCTGGCAGCAAAGTTCAGAACCATGTTTCTGTGAATAACTTTTGAACCGTAAGTCACAGACGCTCGCTCTTGGCTGCATTCGTTTCAGCTCGTGGCAGCCAGTCTAAAAAACACAATCTTGGACTTCTCTGGATGTTTCCCAGGCGAGCTATTGGCAGCATGTTCAGAACCACTGTTTCTGAGGCTAATTCTTGAACCGTAAGTCATAGACGCTCGATCTTGGCGGCATTCGTCTCAGCGCCTGGCAATTAGTATAGAAGCACTGTTTCCCACTGTTTCTGAGGCTAATTCTTGAACCGTAAGTCATAGACGCTAGATCTTGGCGCCATTCGTCTCAGCGCCTGGCAATTAGTATAGAAGCACTGTCTTTGACTTCTCTGGATGTTTCCCAGGCGAGCTATTGACAAGTAAATCCTAGACGCTCGATCTTGGTTATTTTCGCTTTCGCGGCTGGCAGCAAAGTTCAGAACCATGTTTCTGTGATTAACTCTTGAACCGTAAGTCACAGACGCTCGCTCTTGGCTGCATTCGTTTCAGCTCGTGGCAGCCAGTCTAAAAAACACTATCTTGGACTTCTCTGGATGTTTCCCAGGCGAGCTATTGGCAGCATGTTCAGAACCACTGTTTCTGAGGCTAATTCTTGAACCGTAAGTCATAGACGCTAGATCTTGGCGGCATTCGTCTCAGTGCCTGGCAATTAGTATAGAAGCACTGTCTTTGACTTCTCTGGATGTTTCCCAGGCGAGCTTTTGACAAGTAAATCCTAGACGCTCGATCTTGGTTATTTTCGCTTTCGCGGCTGGCAGCAAAGTTCAGAACCATGTTTCTGTGAATAACTCTTGAACCGTAAGTCACAGACGCTCGCTCTTGGCTGCATTCGTTTCAGCTCGTGGCAGCCAGTCTAAAAAACACAATCTTGGACTTCTCTGGATGTTTCCCAGGCGAGCTATTGGCAGCATGTTCAGAACCACTGTTTCTGAGGCTAATTCTTGAACCGTAAGTCATAGACGCTCGCACTTGGCGGCATTCGTCTCAGCGCCTGGCAATTAGTATAGAAGCACTGTTTCCCACTGTTTCTGAGGCTAATTCTTGAACCGTAAGTCATAGACGCTAGATCTTGGCGGCATTCGTCTCAGCGCCTGGCAATTAGTATAGAAGCACGGTCTTTGACTTCTCTGGATGTTTCCCAGGCGAGCTATTGACAAGTAAATCCTAGACGCTCGATCTTGGTTATTTTCGCTTTCGCTGCTGGCAGCAAAGTTCAGAACCATGTTTCTGTGAATAACTCTTGAACCGTAAGTCACAGACGCTCGCTCTTGGCTGCATTCGTTTCAGCTCGTGGCAGCCAGTCTAAAAAACACAATCTTGGACCTCTCTGGATGTTTCCCAGGCGAGCTATTGGCAGCATGTTCAGAACCACTGTTTCTGAGGCTAATTCTTGATCCGTAAGTCTTAGACGCTCGATCTTGGCGGCATTCGTCTCAGCGCCTGGCAATTAGTATAGAAGCACTGTTTCCCACAGTTTCTGAGGCTAATTCTTGAACCGTAAGTCATAGACGCTAGATCTTGGCGGCATTCGTCTCAGCGCCTGGCAATTAGTATAGAAGCACGGTCTTTGACTTCTCTGGATGTTTCCCAGGCGAGCTATTGACAAGTAAATTCTAGACGCTCGATCTTGGTTATTTTCGCTTTCGCGGCTGGCAGCAAAGTTCAGAACCATGTTTCTGTGAATAACTCTTGAACCGTAAGTCACAGACGCTCGCTCTTGGCTGCATTCGTTTCAGCTCGTGGCAGCCAGTCTAAAAAACACAATCTTGGACCTCTCTGGATGTTTCCCAGGCGAGCTATTGGCAGCATGTTCAGAACCACTGTTTCTGAGGCTAATTCTTGAACCGTAAGTCATAGACGCTCGATCTTGGCGGCATTCGTCTCAGCGCCTGGCAATTAGTATAGAAGCACTGTTTCCCACTGTTTCTGAGGCTAATTCTTGAACCGTAAGTCATAGACGCTAGATCGTGGCGGCATTCGTCTCAGCGCCTGGCAATTAGTATAGAAGCACTGTCTTTGACTTCTCTGGATGTTTCCCAGGCGAGCTATTGACAAGTAAATCCTAGACGCTCGATCTTGGTTATTTTCGCTTTCGCGGCTGGCAGCAAAGTTCAGAACCATGTTTCTGTGAATAACTCTTGAACCGTAAGTCACAGACGCTCGCTCTTGGCTGCATTCGTTTCAGCTCGTGGCAGCCAGTCTAAAAAACACTATCTTGGACTTCTCTGGATGTTTCCCAGGCGAGCTATTGGCAGCATGCTCAGAACCACTGTTTCTGAGGCTAATTCTTGAACCGTAAGTCTTAGACGCTCGATCTTGGCGGCATTCGTCTCAGCGCCTGGCAATTAGTATAGAAGCACTGTCTTTGACTTCTCTGGATGTTTCCCAGGCGAGCTATTGACAAGTAAATCCTAGACGCTCGATCTTGGTTATTTTCGCTTTCGCGGCTGGCAGCAAAGTTCAGAACCATGTTTCTGTGAATAACTCTTGAACCGTAAGTCACAGACGCTCGCTCTTGGCTGCATTCGTTTCAGCTCGTGGCAGCCAGTCTAAAAAACACTATCTTGGACTTCTCTGGATGTTTCCCAGACGAGCTATTGGCAGCATGTTCAGAACCACTGTTTCTTAGGCTAATTCTTGAACCGTAAGTCATAGACGCTCGATCTTGGCGGCATTCGTCTCAGCGCCTGGCAATTAGTATAGAAGCACTGTTTCCCACTGTTTCTGAGGCTAATTCTTGAACCGTAAGTCATAGACGCTAGATCTTGGCGGCATTCGTCTCAGCGCCTGGCAATTAGTATAGAAGCACTGTCTTTGACCTCTCTGGATGTTTCCCAGGCGAGCTATTGACAAGTAAATCCTAGACGCTCGATCTTGGTTATTTTCGCTTTCGCGGCTGGCAGCAAAGTTCAGAACCATGTTTCTGTGAATAACTCTTGAACCGTAAGTCACAGACGCTCGCTCTTGGCTGCATTCGTTTCAGCTCGTGGCAGCCAGTCTAAAAAACACAATATTGGACTTGTCTGGATGTTTCCCAGGCGAGCTATTGGCAGCATGTTCAGAACCACTGTTTCTGAGGCTTATTCTTGAACCGTAAGTCATAGACGCTCGATCTTGGCGGCATTCGTCTCAGCGCCTGGCAATTAGTATAGAAGCACTGTTTCCCACTGTTTCTGAGGCTAATTCTTGAACCGTAAGTCACTGACGCTAGATCTTGGCGGCATTCGTCTCAGCGCCTGGCAATTAGTATAGAAGCACTGTCTTTGACTTCTCTGGATGTTTCCCAGGCGAGCTATTGACAAGTAAATCCTAGACGCTCCATCTTGGTTATTTTCGCTTTCGCGGCTGGCAGCAAAGTTCAGAACCATGTTTCTGTGAATAACTCTTGAACCGTAAGTCACAGACGCTCGCTCTTGGCTGCATTCGTTTCAGCTCGTGGCAGCCAGTCTAAAAAACACAATCTTGGACTTCTCTGGATGTTTCCCAGGCGAGCTATTGGCAGCATGTTCAGAACCACTTTTTGTGAGACTAATTCTTGAACCGTAAGTCATAGACGCTCGATCTTGGCGGCATTCGTCTCAGGGCCTGGCAATTAGTATAGAAGCACTGTTTCCCACTGTTTCTGAGGCTAATTCTTGAACCGTAAGTCATAGACGCTCGATCTTGGCGGCATTCGTCTCAGCGCCTGGCAATTAGTATAGAAGCACTGTTTCCCACTGTTTCTGAGGCTAATTCTTGAACCGTAAGTCATAGACGCTCGATCTTGGCGGCATTCGTCTCAGCGCCTGGCAATTAGTATAGAAGCACTGTTTCCCACTGTTTCTGAGGCTAATTCTTGAACCGTAAGTCATAGACGCTCGATCTTGGCGGCATTCGTCTCAGCGCCTGGCAATTAGTATAGAAGCACTGTTTCCCACTGTTTCTGAGGCTAATTCTTGAACCGTAAGTCTTAGACGCTAGATCGTGGCGGCATTCGTCTCAGCGCCTGGCAATTAGTATAAAAGCACTGTCTTTGACTTCTCTGGATGTTTCCCAGGCGAGCTATTGACAAGTAAATCCTAGACGCTCGATCTTGGTTATTTTCGCTTTCGCGGCTGGCAGCAAAGTTCAGAACCATGTTTCTGTGAATAACTCTTGAACCGTAAGTCACAGACGCTCGCTCTTGGCTGCATTCGTTTCAGCTCGTGGCAGCCAGTCTAAAAAACACTATCTTGGACTTCTCTGGATGTTTCCCAGGCGAGCTATTGGCAGCATGTTCAGAACCACTGTTTCTGAGGCTAATTCTTGAACCGTAAGTCATAGACGCTCGATCTTGGCGGCATTCGTCTCAGCGCCTGGCAATTAGTATAGAAGCACTGTTTCCCACTGTTTTTGAGGCTAATTCTTGAACCGTAAGTCATAGACTCTAGATCTTGGCGGCATTCGTCTCAGCGCCTGGCAATTAGTATAGAAGCACTGTATTTGACTTCTCTGGATGTTTCCCAGGCGAGCTATTGACAAGTAAATCCTAGACGCTCGATCTTGGTTATTTTCGCTTTCGCGGCTGGCAGCAAAGTTCAGAACCATGTTTCTGTGAATAACTTTTGAACCGTAAGTCACAGACGCTCGCTCTTGGCTGCATTCGTTTCAGCTCGTGGCAGCCAGTCTAAAAAACACTATCTTGGACTTCTCTGGATGTTTCCCAGGCGAGCTATTGGCAGCATGTTCAGAACCACTGTTTCTGAGGCTAATTCTTGAACCGTAAGTCATAGACGCTCGATCTTGGCGGCATTCGTCTCAGCGCCTGGCAATTAGTATAGAAGCACTGTTTCCCACTGTTTTTGAGGCTAATTCTTGAACCGTAAGTCATAGACTCTAGATCTTGGCGGCATTCGTCTCAGCGCCTGGCAATTAGTATAGAAGCACTGTATTTGACTTCTCTGGATGTTTCCCGGGCGAGCTATTGACAAGTAAATCCTAGACGCTCGATCTTGGTTATTTTCGCTTTCGCGGCTGGCAGCAAAGTTCAGAACCATGTTTCTGTGAATAACTTTTGAACCGTAAGTCACAGACGCTCGCTCTTGGCTGCATTCGTTTCAGCTCGTGGCAGCCAGTCTAAAAAACACAATCTTGGACTTCTCTGGATGTTTCCCAGGCGAGCTATTGGCAGCATGTTCAGAACCACTGTTTCTGAGGCTAATTCTTGAACCGTAAGTCATAGACGCTCGATCTTGGCGGCATTCGTCTCAGCGCCTGGCAATTAGTATAGAAGCACTGTTTCCCACTGTTTCTGAGGCTAATTCTTGAACCGTAAGTCATAGACGCTAGATCTTGGCGCTATTCGTCTCAGCGCCTGGCAATTAGTATAGAAGCACTGTCTTTGACTTCTCTGGATGTTTCCCAGGCGAGCTATTGACAAGTAAATCCTAGACGCTCGATCTTGGTTATTTTCGCTTTCGCGGCTGGCAGCAAAGTTCAGAACCATGTTTCTGTGATTAACTCTTGAACCGTAAGTCACAGACGCTCGCTCTTGGCTGCATTCGTTTCAGCTCGTGGCAGCCAGTCTAAAAAACACTATCTTGGACTTCTCTGGATGTTTCCCAGGCGAGCTATTGGCAGCATGTTCAGAACCACTGTTTCTGAGGCTAATTCTTGAACCGTAAGTCATAGACGCTAGATCTTGGCGGCATTCGTCTCAGCGCCTGGCAATTAGTATAGAAGCACTGTTTCCCACTGTTTCTGAGGCTAATTCTTGAACCGTAAGTCATAGACGCTAGATCTTGGCGGCATTCGTCTCAGCGCCTGGCAATTAGTATAGAAGCACTGTCTTTGACTTCTCTGGATGTTTCCCAGGCGAGCTTTTGACAAGTAAATCCTAGACGCTCCATCTTGGTTATTTTCGCTTTCGCGGCTGGCAGCAAAGTTCAGAACCATGTTTCTGTGAATAACTCTTGAACCGTAAGTCACAGACGCTCGCTCTTGGCTGCATTCGTTTCAGCTCGTGGCAGCCAGTCTAAAAAACACAATCTTGGACTTCTCTGGATGTTTCCCAGGCGAGCTATTGGCAGCATGTTCAGAACCACTGTTTCTGAGGCTAATTCTTGAACCGTAAGTCATAGACGCTCGCACTTGGCGGCATTCGTCTCAGCGCCTGGCAATTAGTATAGAAGCACTGTTTCCCACTGTTTCTGAGGCTAATTCTTGAACCGTAAGTCATAGACGCTAGATCTTGGCGGCATTCGTCTCAGCGCCTGGCAATTAGTATAGAAGCACGGTCTTTGACTTCTCTGGATGTTTCCCAGGTGAGCTATTGACAAGTAAATCCTAGACGCTCGATCTTGGTTATTTTCGCTTTCGCTGCTGGCAGCAAAGTTCAGAACCATGTTTCTGTGAATAACTCTTGAACCGTAAGTCACAGACGCTCGCTCTTGGCTGCATTCGTTTCAGCTCGTGGCAGCCAGTCTAAAAAACACAATCTTGGACCTCTCTGGATGTTTCCCAGGCGAGCTATTGGCAGCATGTTCAGAACCACTGTTTCTGAGGCTAATTCTTGATCCGTAAGTCTTAGACGCTCGATCTTGGCGGCATTCGTCTCAGCGCCTGGCAATTAGTATAGAAGCACTGTTTCCCACAGTTTCTGAGGCTAATTCTTGAACCGTAAGTCATAGACGCTAGATCTTGGCGGCATTCGTCTCAGCGCCTGGCAATTAGTATAGAAGCACTGTCTTTGACTTCTCTGGATGTTTCCCAGGCGAGCTATTGACAAGTAAATCCTAGACGCTCGATCTTGGTTATTTTCGCTTTCGCGGCTGGCAGCAAAGTTCAGAACCATGTTTCTGTGAATAACTCTTGAACCGTAAGTCACAGACGCTCGCTCTTGGCTGCATTCGTTTCAGCTCGTGGCAGCCAGTCTAAAAAACACTATCTTGGACTTCTCTGGATGTTTCCCAGGCGAGCTATTGGCAGCATGCTCAGAACCACTGTTTCTGAGGCTAATTCTTGAACCGTAAGTCTTAGACGCTCGATCTTGGCGGCATTCGTCTCAGCGCCTGGCAATTAGTATAGAAGCACTGTCTTTGACTTCTCTGGATGTTTCCCAGGCGAGCTATTGACAAGTAAATCCTAGACGCTCGATCTTGGTTATTTTCGCTTTCGCGGCTGGCAGCAAAGTTCAGAACCATGTTTCTGTGAATAACTCTTGAACCGTAAGTCACAGACGCTCGCTCTTGGCTGCATTCGTTTCAGCTCGTGGCAGCCAGTCTAAAAAACACTATCTTGGACCTCTCTGGATGTTTCCCAGGCGAGCTATTGGCAGCATGTTCAGAACCACTGTTTCTGAGGCTAATTCTTGAACCGTAAGTCATAGACGCTCGATCTTGGCGGCATTCGTCTCAGCGCCTGGCAATTAGTATAGAAGCACTATTTCCCACTGTTTCTGAGGCTAATTCTTGAACCGTAAGTCATAGACGCTAGATCTTGGCGGCATTCGTCTCAGCGCCTGGCAATTAGTATAGAAGCCCTGTTTCCCACTGTTTCTGAGGCTAATTCTTGAACCGTAAGTCATAGACGCTAGATCTTGGCGGCATTCGTCTCAGCGCCTGGCAATTAGTGTAGAAGCACTGTTTCCCACTGTTTCTGAGGCTAATTCTTGAACCGTAAGTCATAGACGCTAGATCTTGGCGGCATTCGTCTCAGCGCCTGCCAATTAGTATAGAAGCACTGTTTCCCACTGTTTCTGAGGCTAATTCTTGAACCGTAAGTCATAGACGCTAGATCTTGGCGGCATTCGTCTCAGCGCCTGGCAATTAGTATAGAAGCACTGTCTTTGACTTCTCTGGATGTTTCCCAGGCGAGCTATTGACAAGTAAATCCTAGACGCTCGATCTTGGTTATTTTCGCTTTCGCGGCTGGCAGCAAAGTTCAGAACCATGTTTCTGTGAATAACTTTTGAACCGTAAGTCACAGACGCTTGCTCTTGGCTGCATTCGTCTCAGCTCGTAGCAGCCAGTCTAAAAAACACAATCTTGGACTTCTCTGGATGTTTCCCAGGCGAGCTATTGGCAGCATGTTCAGAACCACTGTTTCTGAGGCTAATTCTTGAACCGTAAGTCATAGACGCTCGATCTTGGCGGCATTCGTCTCAGCGCCTGGCAATTAGTATAGAAGCACTGTTTCCCACTGTTTCTGAGGCTAATTCTTGAACCGTAAGTCATAGACGCTAGATCTTGGCGGCATTCGTCTCAGCGCCTGGCAATTAGTATAGAAGCACTGTCTTTGACTTCTCTGGATGTTTCCCAGGCGAGCTATTGACAAGTAAATCCTAGACGCTCGATCTTGGTTATTTTCGCTTTCGCGGCTGGCAGCAAAGTTCAGAACCATGTTTCTGTGAATAACTCTTGAACCGTAAGTCACAGACGCTCGCTCTTGGCTGCATTCGTTCAGCTCGTGGCAGCCAGTCTAAAACACAATCTTGGACCTCTCTGGATGTTTCCCAGGCGAGCTATTGGCATCATGTTCAGAACCACTGTTTCTGAGGCTAATTCTTGAACCGTAAGTCATAGACGCTCGATCTTGGCGTCATTCGTCTCAGCGCCTGCAATTAGTATAGAAGCACTGTTTCCCACTGTTTCTGAGGCTAATTCTTGAACCGTAAGTCATAGATGCTAGATCTTGGCGGCATTCGTCTCAGCGCCTGGCAATTAGTATAGAACCACGGTCTTTGACTTCCTCTGGATGTTTCCCAGGCGAGCTATTGACAAGTAAATCCTAGACGCTCGATCTTGGTTATTTTCGCTTTCGCGGCTGGCAGCAAAGTTCAGAACCATGTTTCTGTGAATAACTCTTGAACCGTAAGTCACAGACGCTCGCTCTTGGCTGCATTCGTTTCAGCTCGTGGCAGCCAGTCTAAAAAACACAATCTTGGACCTCTCTGGATGTTTCCCAGGCGAGCTATTGGCCAGCATGTTCAGAACCACTGTTTCTGAGGCAAATTCTTGAACCGTAAGTCATAGACGCTCGATCTTGGCGGCATTCGTCTCAGCGCCTGGCAATTAGTATAGAAGCACTGTTTCCCACTGTTTCTGAGGCTAATTCTTGAACCGTAAGTCATAGACGCTAGATCGTGTCGGCATCGTCTCAGCGCCTGGCAATTAGTATAGAAAGCAAGTCTTTGACTTCTCTGGATGTTTCCCAGGCGAGCTATTGACAAGTAAATCCTAGACGCTCGATCTTGGTTATTTTCGCTTTCGCGGCTGGCAGCAAAGTTCAGAACCATGTTTCTGTGAATAACTCTTGAACCGTAAGTCACAGACGCTCGCTCTTGGCTGCATTCGTTTCAGCTCGTGGCAGCCAGTCTAAAAAACACTATCTTGGACTTCTCTGGATGTTTCCCAGGCGAGCTATTGGCAGCATGCTCAGAACCACTGTTTCTGAGGCTAATTCTTGAACCGTAAGTCTTAGACGCTCGATCTTGGCGGCATTCGTCTCAGCGCCTGGCAATTAGTATAGAAGCACTGTCTTTGACTTCTCTGGATGTTTCCCAGGCGAGCTATTGACAAGTAAATCCTAGACGCTCGATCTTGGTTATTTTCGCTTTCGCGGCTGGCAGCAAAGTTCAGAACCATGTTTCTGTGAATAACTCTTGAACCGTAAGTCACAGACGCTCGCTCTTGGCTGCATTCGTTTCAGCTCGTGGCAGCCAGTCTAAAAACACAATCTTGGACCTCTCTGGATGTTTCCCAGGCGAGCTATTGGCAGCATGTTCAGAACCACTGTTTCTGAGGCTAATTCTTGAACCGTAAGTCATAGACGCTCGATCTTGGCGTCATTCGTCTCAGCGCCTGGCAATTAGTATAGAAGCACTGTTTCCCACTGTTTCTGAGGCTAATCTTGAACCGTAAGTCATAGACGCTAGATCTTGGCGGCATTCGTCTCAGCGCCTGGCAATTAGTATAGAACCACGGTCTTTGACTTCTCTGGATGTTTCCCAGGCGAGCTATTGACAAGTAAATCCTAGACGCTCGATCTTGGTTATTTTCGCTTTCGCGGCTGGCAGCAAAGTTCAGAACCATGTTTCTGTGAATAACTCTTGAACCGTAAGTCACAGACGCTCACTCTTGGCTGCATTCGTTTCAGCTCGTGGCAGCCAGTCTAAAAAACACTATCTTGGACTTCTCTGGATGTTTCCCAGGCGAGCTATTGGCAGCATGTTCAGAACCACTGTTTCTGAGGCTAATTCTTGAACCGTAAGTCATAGACGCTCGATCTTGGCGGCATTCGTCTCAGCGCCTGGCAATTAGTATAGAAGCACTGTTTCCCACTGTTTCTGAGGCTAATTCTTGAACCGTAAGTCATAGACGCTAGATCTTGGCGGCATTCGTCTCAGCGCCTGGCAATTAGTATAGAAGCACTGTCTTTGACTTCTCTGGATGTTTCCCAGGCGAGCTATTGACAAGTAAATCCTAGACGCTCGATCTTGGTTATTTTCGCTTTCGCGGCTGGCAGCAAAGTTCAGAACATGTTTCTGTGAATAACTCTTGAACCGTAAGTCACAGACGCTCGCTCTTGGCTGCATTCGTTTCAGCTCGTGGCAGCCAGTCTAAAAAACACTATCTTGGACTTCTCTGGATGTTTCCCAGGCGAGCTATTGGCAGCATGTTCAGAACCACTGTTTCTGAGGCTAATTCTTGAACCGTAAGTCATAGACGCTCGATCTTGGCGGCATTCGTCTCAGCGCCTGGCAATTAGTATAGAAGCACTGTTTCCCACTGTTTCTGAGGCTAATTCTTGAACCGTAAGTCATAGACGCTAGATCTTGGCGGCATTCGTCTCAGCGCCTGCCAATTAGTATAGAAGCACTGTTCCCACTGTTTCTGAGGCTAATTCTTGAACCGTAAGTCATAGACGCTAGATCTTGGCGGCATTCGTCTCAGCGCCTGGCAATTAGTATAGAAGCACTGTCTTTGACTTCTCTGGATGTTTCCCAGGCGAGCTATTGACAAGTAAATCCTAGACGCTCGATCTTGGTTATTTTCGCTTTCGCGGCTGGCAGCAAAGTTCAGAACCATGTTTCTGTGAATAACTTTTGAACCGTAAGTCACAGACGCTCGCTCTTGGCTGCATTCGTCTCAGCTCGTAGCAGCCAGTCTAAAAAACACAATCTTGGACTTCTCTGGATGTTTCCCAGGCGAGCTATTGGCAGCATGTTCAGAACCACTGTTTCTGAGGCTAATTCTTGAACCGTAATTCATAGACGCTCGATCTTGGCGGCATTCGTCTCAGCGCCTGGCAATTAGTATAGAAGCACTGTTTCCCACTGTTTCTGAGGCTAATTCTTGAACCGTAAGTCATAGACGCTAGATCTTGGCGGCATTCGTCTCAGCGCCTGGCAATTAGTATAGAAGCACTGTCTTTGACTTCTCTGGATGTTTCCCAGGCGAGCTATTGACAAGTAAATCCTAGACGCTCGATCTTGGTTATTTTCGCTTTCGCGGCTGGCAGCAAAGTTCAGAACCATGTTTCTGTGAATAACTCTTGAACCGTAAGTCACAGACGCTCGCTCTTGGCTGCATTCGTTTCAGCTCGTGGCAGCCAGTCTAAAAACACAATCTTGGACCTCTCTGGATGTTTCCCAGGCGAGCTATTGGCAGCATGTTCAGAACCACTGTTTCTGAGGCTAATTCTTGAACCGTAAGTCATAGACGCTCGATCTTGGCGTCATTCGTCTCAGCGCCTGGCAATTAGTATAGAAGCACTGTTTCCCACTGTTTCTGAGGCTAATTCTTGAACCGTAAGTCATAGACGCTAGATCTTGGCGGCATTCGTCTCAGCGCCTGGCAATTAGTATAGAACCACGGTCTTTGACTTCTCTGGATGTTTCCCAGGCGAGCTATTGACAAGTAAATCCTAGACGCTCGATCTTGGTTATTTTCGCTTTCGCGGCTGGCAGCAAAGTTCAGAACCATGTTTCTGTGAATAACTCTTGAACCGTAAGTCACAGACGCTCGCTCTTGGCTGCATTCGTTTCAGCTCGTGGCAGCCAGTCTAAAAAACACTATCTTGGACTTCTCTGGATGTTTCCCAGGCGAGCTATTGGCAGCATGTTCAGAACCACTGTTTCTGAGGCTAATTCTTGAACCGTAAGTCTTAGACGCTCGATCTTGGCGGCATTCGTCTCATCGCCTGGCAATTAGTATAGAAGCACTGTCTTTGACTTCTCTGGATGTTTCCCAGGCGAGCTATTGACAAGTAAATCCTAGACGCTCGATCTTGGTTATTTTCGCTTTCGCGGCTGGCAGCAAAGTTCAGAACCATGTTTCTGTGAATAACTCTTGAACCGTAAGTCACAGACGCTCACTCTTGGCTGCATTCGTTTCAGCTCGTGGCAGCCAGTCTAAAAAACACAATCTTGGACTTCTCTGGATGTTTCCCAGGCGAGCTATTGGCAGCATGTTCAGAACCACTGTTTCTGAGGCTAATTCTTGAACCGTAAGTCATAGACGCTCGATCTTGGCGGCATTCGTCTCAGCGCCTGGCAATTAGTATAGAAGCACTGTTTCCCACTGTTTCTGAGGCTAATTCTTGAACCGTAAGTCATAGACTCTAGATCGTGGCGGCATTCGTCTCAGCGCCTGGCAATTAGTATAGAAGCACTGTCTTTGACTTCTCTGGATGTTTCCCAGGCGAGCTATTGACAAGTAAATCCTAGACGCTCGATCTTGGTTATTTTCGCTTTCGCGGCTTGCAGCAAAGTTCAGAACCATGTTTCTGTGAATAGCTCTTGAACCGTAAGTCACAGACGCTCGCTCTTGGCTGCATTCGTTTCAGCTCGTGGCAGCCAGTCTAAAAAACACTATCTTTGACTTCTCTGGATGTTTCCCAGGCGAGCTATTGGCAGCATGTTCAGAACCACTGTTTCTGAGGCTAATTCTTGAACCGTAAGTCATAGACGCTCGATCTTGGCGGCATTCGTCTCAGCGCCTGGCAATTAGTATAGAAGCACGGTCTTTGACTTCTCTGGATGTTTCCCAGGCGAGCTATTGACAAGTAAATTCTAGACGCTCGATCTTGGTTATTTTCGCTTTCGCGGCTGGCAGCAAAGTTCAGAACCATGTTTCTGTGAATAACTCTTGAACCGTAAGTCACAGACGCTCGCTCTTGGCTGCATTCGTTTCAGCTCGTGGCAGCCAGTCTAAAAAACACAATCTTGGACCTCTCTGGATGTTTCCCAGGCGAGCTATTGGCAGCATGTTCAGAACCACTGTTTCTGAGGCAAATTCTTGAACCGTAAGTCATAGACGCTCGATCTTGGCGGCATTCGTCTCAGCGCCTGGCAATTAGTATAGAAGCACTGTTTCCCACTGTTTCTGAGGCTAATTCTTGAACCGTAAGTCATAGACGCTAGATCGTGGCGGCATTCGTCTCAGCGCCTGGCAATTAGTATAGAAGCACTGTCTTTGACTTCTCTGGATGTTTCCCAGGCGAGCTATTGACAAGTAAATCCTAGACGCTCGATCTTGGTTATTTTCGCTTTCGCGGCTGGCAGCAAAGTTCAGAACCATGTTTCTGTGAATAACTCTTGAACCGTAAGTCACAGACGCTCGCTCTTGGCTGCATTCGTTTCAGCTCGTGGCAGCCAGTCTAAAAAACACTATCTTGGACTTCTCTGGATGTTTCCCAGGCGAGCTATTGGCAGCATGCTCAGAACCACTGTTTCTGAGGCTAATTCTTGAACCGTAAGTCTTAGACGCTCGATCTTGGCGGCATTCGTCTCAGCGCCTGGCAATTAGTATAGAAGCACTGTCTTTGACTTCTCTGGATGTTTCCCAGGCGAGCTATTGACAAGTAAATCCTAGACGCTCGATCTTGGTTATTTTCGCTTTCGCGGCTGGCAGCAAAGTTCAGAACCATGTTTCTGTGAATAACTCTTGAACCGTAAGTCACAGACGCTCGCTCTTGGCTGCATTCGTTTCAGCTCGTGGCAGCCAGTCTAAAAACACAATCTTGGACCTCTCTGGATGTTTCCCAGGCGAGCTATTGGCAGCATGTTCAGAACCACTGTTTCTGAGGCTAATTCTTGAACCGTAAGTCATAGACGCTCGATCTTGGCGTCATTCGTCTCAGCGCCTGGCAATTAGTATAGAAGCACTGTTTCCCACTGTTTCTGAGGCTAATTCTTGAACCGTAAGTCATAGACGCTAGATCTTGGCGGCATTCGTCTCAGCGCCTGGCAATTAGTATAGAACCACGGTCTTTGACTTCTCTGGATGTTTCCCAGGCGAGCTATTGACAAGTAAATCCTAGACGCTCGATCTTGGTTATTTTCGCTTTCGCGGCTGGCAGCAAAGTTCAGAACCATGTTTCTGTGAATAACTCTTGAACCGTAAGTCACAGACGCTCACTCTTGGCTGCATTCGTTTCAGCTCGTGGCAGCCAGTCTAAAAAACACTATCTTGGACTTCTCTGGATGTTTCCCAGGCGAGCTATTGGCAGCATGTTCAGAACCACTGTTTCTGAGGCTAATTCTTGAACCGTAAGTCATAGACGCTCGATCTTGGCGGCATTCGTCTCAGCGCCTGGCAATTAGTATAGAAGCACTGTTTCCCACTGTTTCTGAGGCTAATTCTTGAACCGTAAGTCATAGACGCTAGATCTTGGCGGCATTCGTCTCAGCGCCTGGCAATTAGTATAGAAGCACTGTCTTTGACTTCTCTGGATGTTTCCCAGGCGAGCTATTGACAAGTAAATCCTAGACGCTCGATCTTGGTTATTTTCGCTTTCGCGGCTGGCAGCAAAGTTCAGAACCATGTTTCTGTGAATAACTCTTGAACCGTAAGTCACAGACGCTCGCTCTTGGCTGCATTCGTTTCAGCTCGTGGCAGCCAGTCTAAAAAACACTATCTTGGACTTCTCTGGATGTTTCCCAGGCGAGCTATTGGCAGCATGTTCAGAACCACTGTTTCTGAGGCTAATTCTTGAACCGTAAGTCATAGACGCTCGATCTTGGCGGCATTCGTCTCAGCGCCTGGCAATTAGTATAGAAGCACTGTTTCCCACTGTTTCTGAGGCTAATTCTTGAACCGTAAGTCATAGACGCTAGATCTTGGCGGCATTCGTCTCAGCGCCTGCCAATTAGTATAGAAGCACTGTTTCCCACTGTTTCTGAGGCTAATTCTTGAACCGTAAGTCATAGACGCTAGATCTTGGCGGCATTCGTCTCAGCGCCTGGCAATTAGTATAGAAGCACTGTCTTTGACTTCTCTGGATGTTTCCCAGGCGAGCTATTGACAAGTAAATCCTAGACGCTCGATCTTGGTTATTTTCGCTTTCGCGGCTGGCAGCAAAGTTCAGAACCATGTTTCTGTGAATAACTTTTGAACCGTAAGTCACAGACGCTCGCTCTTGGCTGCATTCGTCTCAGCTCGTAGCAGCCAGTCTAAAAAACACAATCTTGGACTTCTCTGGATGTTTCCCAGGCGAGCTATTGGCAGCATGTTCAGAACCACTGTTTCTGAGGCTAATTCTTGAACCGTAAGTCATAGACGCTCGATCTTGGCGGCATTCGTCTCAGCGCCTGGCAATTAGTATAGAAGCACTGTTTCCCACTGTTTCTGAGGCTAATTCTTGAACCGTAAGTCATAGACGCTAGATCTTGGCGGCATTCGTCTCAGCGCCTGGCAATTAGTATAGAAGCACTGTCTTTGACTTCTCTGGATGTTTCCCAGGCGAGCTATTGACAAGTAAATCCTAGACGCTCGATCTTGGTTATTTTCGCTTTCGCGGCTGGCAGCAAAGTTCAGAACCATGTTTCTGTGAATAACTCTTGAACCGTAAGTCACAGACGCTCGCTCTTGGCTGCATTCGTTTCAGCTCGTGGCAGCCAGTCTAAAAACACAATCTTGGACCTCTCTGGATGTTTCCCAGGCGAGCTATTGGCAGCATGTTCAGAACCACTGTTTCTGAGGCTAATTCTTGAACCGTAAGTCATAGACGCTCGATCTTGGCGTCATTCGTCTCAGCGCCTGGCAATTAGTATAGAAGCACTGTTTCCCACTGTTTCTGAGGCTAATTCTTGAACCGTAAGTCATAGACGCTAGATCTTGGCGGCATTCGTCTCAGCGCCTGGCAATTAGTATAGAACCACGGTCTTTGACTTCTCTGGATGTTTCCCAGGCGAGCTATTGACAAGTAAATCCTAGACGCTCGATCTTGGTTATTTTCGCTTTCGCGGCTGGCAGCAAAGTTCAGAACCATGTTTCTGTGAATAACTCTTGAACCGTAAGTCACAGACGCTCGCTCTTGGCTGCATTCGTTTCAGCTCGTGGCAGCCAGTCTAAAAAACACTATCTTGGACTTCTCTGGATGTTTCCCAGGCGAGCTATTGGCAGCATGTTCAGAACCACTGTTTCTGAGGCTAATTCTTGAACCGTAAGTCTTAGACGCTCGATCTTGGCGGCATTCGTCTCATCGCCTGGCAATTAGTATAGAAGCACTGTCTTTGACTTCTCTGGATGTTTCCCAGGCGAGCTATTGACAAGTAAATCCTAGACGCTCGATCTTGGTTATTTTCGCTTTCGCGGCTGGCAGCAAAGTTCAGAACCATGTTTCTGTGAATAACTCTTGAACCGTAAGTCACAGACGCTCACTCTTGGCTGCATTCGTTTCAGCTCGTGGCAGCCAGTCTAAAAAACACAATCTTGGACTTCTCTGGATGTTTCCCAGGCGAGCTATTGGCAGCATGTTCAGAACCACTGTTTCTGAGGCTAATTCTTGAACCGTAAGTCATAGACGCTCGATCTTGGCGGCATTCGTCTCAGCGCCTGGCAATTAGTATAGAAGCACTGTTTCCCACTGTTTCTGAGGCTAATTCTTGAACCGTAAGTCATAGACTCTAGATCGTGGCGGCATTCGTCTCAGCGCCTGGCAATTAGTATAGAAGCACTGTCTTTGACTTCTCTGGATGTTTCCCAGGCGAGCTATTGACAAGTAAATCCTAGACGCTCGATCTTGGTTATTTTCGCTTTCGCGGCTGGCAGCAAAGTTCAGAACCATGTTTCTGTGAATAGCTCTTGAACCGTAAGTCACAGACGCTCGCTCTTGGCTGCATTCGTTTCAGCTCGTGGCAGCCAGTCTAAAAAACACTATCTTTGACTTCTCTGGATGTTTCCCAGGCGAGCTATTGGCAGCATGTTCAGAACCACTGTTTCTGAGGCTAATTCTTGAACCGTAAGTCATAGACGCTCGATCTTGGCGGCATTCGTCTCAGCGCCTGGCAATTAGTATAGAAGCACTGTTTCCCACTGTTTCTGAGGCTAATTCTTGAACCGTAAGTCATAGACGCTAGATCTTGGCGGCATTCGTCTCAGCGCCTGGCAATTAGTATAGAACCACGGTCTTTGACTTCTCTGGATGTTTCCCAGGCGAGCTATTGACAAGTAAATCCTAGACGCTCGATCTTGGTTATTTTCGCTTTCGCGGCTGGCAGCAAAGTTCAGAACCATGTTTCTGTGAATAACTCTTGAACCGTAAGTCACAGACGCTCACTCTTGGCTGCATTCGTTTCAGCTCGTGGCAGCCAGTCTAAAAAACACTATCTTGGACTTCTCTGGATGTTTCCCAGGCGCGCTATTGGCAGCATGTTCAGAACCACTGTTTCTGAGGCTAATTCTTGAACCGTAAGTCATAGACGCTCGATCTTGGCGGCATTCGTCTCAGCGCCTGGCAATTAGTATAGAAGCACTGTTTCCCACTGTTTCTGAGGCTAATTCTTGAACCGTAAGTCATAGACGCTAGATCTTGGCGGCATTCGTCTCAGCGCCTGGCAATTAGTATAGAAGCACTGTCTTTGACTTCTCTGGATGTTTCCCAGGCGAGCTATTGACAAGTAAATCCTAGACGCTCGATCTTGGTTATTTTCGCTTTCGCGGCTGGCAGCAAAGTTCAGAACCATGTTTCTGTGAATAACTCTTGAACCGTAAGTCACAGACGCTCGCTCTTGGCTGCATTCGTTTCAGCTCGTGGCAGCCAGTCTAAAAAACACTATCTTGGACTTCTCTGGATGTTTCCCAGGCGAGCTATTGGCAGCATGTTCAGAACCACTGTTTCTGAGGCTAATTCTTGAACCGTAAGTCATAGACGCTCGATCTTGGCGGCATTCGTCTCAGCGCCTGGCAATTAGCATAGAAGCACTGTTTCCCACTGTTTCTGAGGCTAATTCTTGAACCGTAAGTCATAGACGCTAGATCTTGGCGGCATTCGTCTCAGCGCCTGGCAATTAGTATAGAAGCACTGTCTTTGACTTCTCTGGATGTTTCCCAGGCGAGCTATTGACAAGTAAATCCTAGACGCTCGATCTTGGTTATTTTCGCTTTCGCGGCTGGCAGCAAAGTTCAGAACCATGTTTCTGTGATTAACTCTTGAACCGTAAGTCACAGACGCTCGCTCTTGGCTGCATTCGTTTCAGCTCGTGGCAGCCAGTCTAAAAAACACTATCTTGGACCTCTCTGGATGTTTCCCAGGCGAGCTATTGGCAGCATGTTCAGAACCACTGTTTCTGAGGCTAATTCTTGAACCGTAAGTCATAGACGCTCGATCTTGGCGGCATTCGTCTCAGCGCCTGGCAATTAGTATAGAATCACTGTTTCCCACTGTTTCTGAGGCTAATTCTTGAACCGTAAGTCATAGACGCTAGATCTTGGCGGCATTCGTCTCAGCGCCTGGCAATTAGTATAGAAGCACGGTCTTTGACTTCTCTGGATGTTTCCCAGGCGAGCTATTGACAAGTAAATCCTAGACGCTCGATCTTGGTTATTTTCGCTTTCGCGGCTGGCAGCAAAGTTCAGAACCATGTTTCTGTGAATAACTCTTGAACCGTAAGTCACAGACGCTCGCTCTTGGCTGCATTCGTTTCAGCTCGTGGCAGCCAGTCTAAAAAACACAATCTTGGACCTCTCTGGATGTTTCCCAGGCGAGCTATTGGCAGCATGTTCAGAACCACTGTTTCTGAGGCTAATTCTTGAACCGTAAGTCATAGACGCTCGATCTTGGGGGCATTCGTCTCAGCGCCTGGCAATTAGTATAGAAGCACTGTTTCCCACTGTTTCTGAGGCTAATTCTTGAACCGTAAGTCATAGACGCTAGATCGTGGCGGCATTCGTCTCAGCGCCTGGCAATTAATATAGAAGCACTGTCTTTGACTTCTCTGGATGTTTCCCAGGCGAGCTATTGACAAGTAAATCCTAGACGCTCGATCTTGGTTATTTTCGCTTTCGCGGCTGGCAGCAAAGTTCAGAACCATGTTTCTGTGAATAACTCTTGAACCGTAAGTCACAGACGCTCGCTCTTCGCTGCATTCGTTTCAGCTCGTGGCAGCCAGTCTATAAAACACAATCTTGGACCTCTCTGGATGTTTCCCAGGCGAGCTATTGGCAGCATGTTCAGAACCACTGTTTCTGAGGCTAATTCTTGAACCGTAAGTCATAGACGCTCGATCTTGGCGGCATTCGTCTCAGCGCCTGGCAATTAGTATAGAATCACTGTTTCCCACTGTTTCTGAGGCTAATTCTTGAACCGTAAGTCATAGACGCTAGATCTTGGCGGCATTCGTCTCAGCGCCTGGCAATTAGTATAGAAGCACGGTCTTTGACTTCTCTGGATGTTTCCCAGGCGAGCTATTGACAAGTAAATCCTAGACGCTCGATCTTGGTGTATTTTCGCTTTCGCGGCTGGCAGCAAAGTTCAGAACCATGTTTCTGTGAATAACTCTTGAACCGTAAGTCACAGACGCTCGCTCTTGGCTGCATTCGTTTCAGCTCGTGGCAGCCAGTCTAAAAAACACTATCTTGGACTTCTCTGGATGTTTCCCAGGCGAGCTATTGGCAGCATGCTCAGAACCACTGTTTCTGAGGCTAATTCTTGAACCGTAAGTCTTAGACACTCGATCTTGGCGGCATTCGTCTCAGCGCCTGGCAATTAGTATAGAAGCACTATTTCCCACTGTTTCTGAGGCTAATTCTGAACCGTAAGTCATAGACGCTAGATCTTGGCGGCATTCGTCTCAGCGCCTAGCAATTAGTATAGAAGCCCTGTCTTTGACTTCTCTGGATGTTTCCCAGGCGAGCTATTGACAAGTAAATCCTAGACGCTCGATCTTGGTTATTTTCGCTTTCGCGGCTGGCAGCAAAGTTCAGAACCATGTTTCTGTGAATAACTTTTGAACCGTAAGTCACAGACGCTCGCTCTTGTCTGCATTCGTCTCAGCTCGTGGCAGCCAGTCTAAAAAACACTATCTTGGACTTCTCTGGATGTTTCCCAGGCGAGCTATTGGCAGCATGTTCAGAACCACTGTTTCTGAGGCTAATTCTTGAACCGTAAGTCTTAGACGCTCGATCTTGGCGGCATTCGTCTCAGCGCCTGGCAATTAGTATAGAAGCACTGTCTTTGACTTCTCTGGATGTTTCCCAGGCGAGCTATTGACAAGTAAATCCTAGACGCTCGATCTTGGTTATTTTCGCTTTCGCGGCTGGCAGCAAAGTTCAGAAACCATGTTTCTGTGAATAACTCTTGAACCGTAAGTCACAGACGCTCGCTCTTGGCTGCATTCGTTTCAGCTCGTGGCAGCCAGTCTAAAAAACACTATCTTGGACTTCTCTGGATGTTTCCCAGGCGAGCTATTGGCAGCATGCTCAGAACCACTGCTTCTGAGGCTAATTCTTGAACCGTAAGTCTTAGACGCTCGATCTTGGCGGCATTCGTCTCAGCGCCTGGCAATTAGTATAGGAACACTGTCTTTGACTTCTCTGGATGTTTCCAGGCGAGCTATTGACAAGTAAATCCTAGACGCTCGATCTTGGTTATTTTCGCTTTCGCGGCTGGCAGCAAAGTTCAGAACCATGTTTCTGTGAATAACTCTTGAACCGTAAGTCACAGACGCTCGCTCTTGGCTGCATTCGTTTCAGCTCGTGGCAGCCAGTCTAAAAAACACTATCTTAGACTTCTCTGGATGTTTCCCAGGCGAGCTATTGGCAGCATGTTCAGAACCACTGTTTCTGAGGCTAATTCTTGAACCGTAAGTCATAGACGCTCGATCTTGGCGGCATTCGCCTCAGCGCCTGGCAATTAGTATAGAAGCACTGTTTCCCACTGTTTCTGAGGCTAATTCTTGAACCGTAAGTCATAGACGCTAGATCTTGGCGGCATTCGTCTCAGCGCCTGGCAATTAGTATAGAAGCCCTGTCTTTGACTTCTCTGGATGTTTCCCAGGCGAGCTATTGACAAGTAAATCCTAGACGCTCGATCTTGGTTATTTTCGCTTTCGCGGCTGGCAGCAAAGTTCAGAACCATGTTTCTGTGAATAACTCTTGAACCGTAAGTCACAGACGCTCGCTCTTGGCTGCATTCGTTTCAGCTCGTGGCAGCCAGTCTAAAAACACTATCTTGGACTTCTCTGGATGTTTCCCAGGCGAGCTATTGGCAGCATGTTCAGAACCACTGTTTCTGAGGCTAATTCTTGAACCGTAAGTCTTAGACGCTCGATCTTGGCGGCATTCGTCTCATCGCCTGGCAATTAGTATAGAAGCACTGTCTTTGACTTCTCTGGATGTTTCCCAGGCGAGCTATTGACAAGTAAATCCTAGACGCTCGATCTTGGTTATTTTCGCTTTCGCGGCTGGCAGCAAAGTTCAGAACCATGTTTCTGTGAATAACTCTTGAACCGTAAGTCACAGACGCTCACTCTTGGCTGCATTCGTTTCAGCTCGTGGCAGCCAGTCTAAAAAACACTATCTTGGACTTCTCTGGATGTTTCCCAGGCGAGCTATTGGCAGCATGTTCAGAACCACTGTTTCTGAGGCTAATTCTTGAACCGTAAGTCATAGACGCTCGATCTTGGCGGCATTCGTCTCAGCGCCTGGCAATTAGTATAGAAGCACTGTTTCCCACTGTTTCTGAGGCTAATTCTTGAACCGTAAGTCATAGACGCTAGATCGTGGCGGCATTCGTCTCAGCGCCTGGCAATTAGTATAGAAGCACTGTCTTTGACTTCTCTGGATGTTTCCCAGGCGAGCTATTGACAAGTAAATCCTAGACGCTCGATCTTGGTTATTTTCGCTTTCGCGGCTGGCAGCAAAGTTCAGAACCATGTTTCTGTGAATAACTCTTGAACCGTAAGTCACAGACGCTCGCTCTTGGCTGCATTCGTTTCAGCTCGTGGCAGCCAGTCTAAAAAACACTATCTTGGACTTCTCTGGATGTTTCCCAGGCGAGCTATTGGCAGCATGCTCAGAACCACTGTTTCTGAGGCTAATTCTTGAACCGTAAGTCTTAGACGCTCGATCTTGGCGGCATTCGTCTCAGCGCCTGGCAATTAGTATAGAAGCACTGTCTTTGACTTCTCTGGATGTTTCCCAGGCGAGCTATCGACAAGTAAATCCTAGACGCTCGATCTTGGTTATTTTCGCTTTCGCGGCTGGCAGCAAAGTTCAGAACCATGTTTCTGTGAATAACTCTTGAACCGTAAGTCACAGACGCTCGCTCTTGGCTGCATTCGTTTCAGCTCGTGGCAGCCAGTCTAAAAAACACTATCTTGGACTTCTCTGGATGTTTCCCAGGCGAGCTATTGGCAGCATGCTCAGAACCACTGTTTCTGAGGCTAATTCTTGAACCGTAAGTCTTAGAC
>NW_027463072.1:0-35395 GCF_050947455.1 Rhinoderma darwinii
ACTGTGTTTGACTTCTCTGGATGTTTCCCAGGCGAGTTATTGACAAGTAAATCCTAGACGCTCGATCTTGGTTATTTTCGCTTTCGCGGCTGGCAGTAAAAGAACCATGTTTCTGTGAATAACTCCTGAACCGTAAGTCCTAGACGCTCGCTCTTGGCTGCATTCGATTCAGCTCGTGGCAGCCAGTCTAAAAAACACTATCTTGGACTTCTCTGCATGTTTCCCAGGCGAGCAATTGGCAGCATGTTCAGAACCATGTTTCTGTGAATAACTCCTGAACCGTAAGTCCTAGACGCTCGCTCTTGGCTGCATTCGATTCAGCTCGTGGCAGCCAGTCTAAAAAACACTATCTTGGACTTCTCTGCATGTTTCCCTCGCGAGAAATTGGCAGCATGTTCAGAACCATGTTTCTGTGAATAACTCCTGAACCGTAAGTCCTAGACGCTCGCTCTTGGCTGCATTCGATTCAGCTCGTGGCAGCCAGTCTAAAAAACACTATCTTGGACTTCTCTGCATGTTTCCCAGGCGAGCAATTGGCAGCATGTTCAGAACCATGTTTCTGTGAATAACTCCTGAACCGTAAGTCCTAGACGCTCGCTCTTGGCTGCATTCGATTCAGCTCGTGGCAGCCAGTCTAAAAAACACTATCTTGGACTTCTCTGCATGTTTCCCAGGCGAGAAATTGGCAGCATGTTCAGAACCATGTTTCTGTGAATAACTCCTGAACCGTAAGTCCTAGACGCTCGATCTTGGCGGCATTCGTCTCAGCGCCTGGCAATTAGTATAGGAGCACTGTGTTTGACTTCTCTGGATGTTTCCCAGGCGAGTTATTGACAAGTAAATCCTAGACGCTCGATCTTGGTTATTTTCGCTTTCGCGGCTGGCAGTAAAAGAACCATGTTTCTGTGAATAACTCCTGAACCGTAAGTCCTAGACGCTCGCTCTTGGCTGCATTCGATTCAGCTCGTGGCAGCCAGTCTAAAAAACACTATCTTGGACTTCTCTGCATGTTTCCCAGACGAGAAATTGGCAGCATGTTCAGAACCATGTTTCTGTGAATAACTCCTGAACCGTAAGTCCTAGACGCTCGATCTTGGCGGCATTCGTCTCAGCGCCTGGCAATTAGTATAGGAGCACTGTGTTTGACTTCTCTGGATGTTTCCCAGGCGAGTTATTGACAAGTAAATCCTAGACGCTCGATCTTGGTTATTTTCGCTTTCGCGGCTGGCAGTAAAAGAACCATGTTTCTGTGAATAACTCCTGAACCGTAAGTCCTAGACGCTCGCTCTTGGCTGCATTCGATTCAGCTCGTGGCAGCCAGTCTAAAAAACACTATCTTGGACTTCTCTGCATGTTTCCCAGGCGAGAAATTGGCAGCATGTTCAGAACCATGTTTCTGTGAATAACTCCTGAACCGTAAGTCCTAGACGCTCGATCTTGGCGGCATTCGTCTCAGCGCCTGGCAATTAGTATAGGAGCACTGTGTTTGACTTCTCTGGATGTTTCCCAGGCGAGTTATTGACAAGTAAATCCTAGACGCTCGATCTTGGTTATTTTCGCTTTCGCGGCTGGCAGTAAAAGAACCATGTTTCTGTGAATAACTCCTGAACCGTAAGTCCTAGACGCTCGCTCTTGGCTGCATTC
Organism: Rhinoderma darwinii; assembly: GCF_050947455.1. Lineage (NCBI taxonomy): Eukaryota > Metazoa > Chordata > Amphibia > Anura > Rhinodermatidae > Rhinoderma > Rhinoderma darwinii. The sequence continues at coordinate 1,645 of NW_027463072.1, forward strand.
GATTCAGCTCGTGGCAGCCAGTCTAAAAAACACTATCTTGGACTTCTCTGCATGTTTCCCAGGCGAGAAATTGGCAGCATGTTCAGAACCATGTTTCTGTGAATAACTCCTGAACCGTAAGTCCTAGACGCTCGCTCTTGGCTGCATTCGATTCAGCTCGTGGCAGCCAGTCTAAAAAACACTATCTTGGACTTCTCTGCATGTTTCCCAGGCGAGAAATTGGCAGCATGTTCAGAACCATGTTTCTGTGAATAACTCCTGAACCGTAAGTCCTAGACGCTCGCTCTTGGCTGCATTCGATTCAGCTCGTGGCAGCCAGTCTAAAAAACACTATCTTGGACTTCTCTGCATGTTTCCCAGGCGAGCAATTGGCAGCATGTTCAGAACCATGTTTCTGTGAATAACTCCTGAACCGTAAGTCCTAGACGCTCGCTCTTGGCTGCATTCGATTCAGCTCGTGGCAGCCAGTCTAAAAAACACTATCTTGGACTTCTCTGCATGTTTCCCAGGCGAGAAATTGGCAGCATGTTCAGAACCATGTTTCTGTGAATAACTCCTGAACCGTAAGTCCTAGACGCTCGATCTTGGCGGCATTCGTCTCAGCGCCTGGCAATTAGTATAGGAGCACTGTGTTTGACTTCTCTGGATGTTTCCCAGGCGAGTTATTGACAAGTAAATCCTAGACGCTCGATCTTGGTTATTTTCGCTTTCGCGGCTGGCAGTAAAAGAACCATGTTTCTGTGAATAACTCCTGAACCGTAAGTCCTAGACGCTCGCTCTTGGCTGCATTCGATTCAGCTCGTGGCAGCCAGTCTAAAAAACACTATCTTGGACTTCTCTGCATGTTTCCCAGGCGAGAAATTGGCAGCATGTTCAGAACCATGTTTCTGTGAATAACTCCTGAACCGTAAGTCCTAGACGCTCGATCTTGGCGGCATTCGTCTCAGCGCCTGGCAATTAGTATAGGAGCACTGTGTTTGACTTCTCTGGATGTTTCCCAGGCGAGTTATTGACAAGTAAATCCTAGACGCTCGATCTTGGTTATTTTCGCTTTCGCGGCTGGCAGTAAAAGAACCATGTTTCTGTGAATAACTCCTGAACCGTAAGTCCTAGACGCTCGCTCTTGGCTGCATTCGATTCAGCTCGTGGCAGCCAGTCTAAAAAACACTATCTTGGACTTCTCTGCATGTTTCCCAGGCGAGAAATTGGCAGCATGTTCAGAACCATGTTTCTGTGAATAACTCCTGAACCGTAAGTCCTAGACGCTCGCTCTTGGCTGCATTCGATTCAGCTCGTGGCAGCCAGTCTAAAAAACACTATCTTGGACTTCTCTGCATGTTTCCCAGGCGAGAAATTGGCAGCATGTTCAGAACCATGTTTCTGTGAATAACTCCTGAACCGTAAGTCCTAGACGCTCGCTCTTGGCTGCATTCGATTCAGCTCGTGGCAGCCAGTCTAAAAAACACTATCTTGGACTTCTCTGCATGTTTCCCAGGCGAGAAATTGGCAGCATGTTCAGAACCATGTTTCTGTGAATAACTCCTGAACCGTAAGTCCTAGACGCTCGATCTTGGCGGCATTCGTCTCAGCGCCTGGCAATTAGTATAGGAGCACTGTGTTTGACTTCTCTGGATGTTTCCCAGGCGAGTTATTGACAAGTAAATCCTAGACGCTCGATCTTGGTTATTTTCGCTTTCGCGGCTGGCAGTAAAAGAACCATGTTTCTGTGAATAACTCCTGAACCGTAAGTCCTAGACGCTCGCTCTTGGCTGCATTCGATTCAGCTCGTGGCAGCCAGTCTAAAAAACACTATCTTGGACTTCTCTGCATGTTTCCCAGGCGAGCAATTGGCAGCATGTTCAGAACCATGTTTCTGTGAATAACTCCTGAACCGTAAGTCCTAGACGCTCGCTCTTGGCTGCATTCGATTCAGCTCGTGGCAGCCAGTCTAAAAAACACTATCTTGGACTTCTCTGCATGTTTCCCAGGCGAGAAATTGGCAGCATGTTCAGAACCATGTTTCTGTGAATAACTCCTGAACCGTAAGTCCTAGACGCTCGCTCTTGGCTGCATTCGATTCAGCTCGTGGCAGCCAGTCTAAAAAACACTATCTTGGACTTCTCTGCATGTTTCCCAGGCGAGAAATTGGCAGCATGTTCAGAACCATGTTTCTGTGAATAACTCCTGAACCGTAAGTCCTAGACGCTCGCTCTTGGCTGCATTCGATTCAGCTCGTGGCAGCCAGTCTAAAAAACACTATCTTGGACTTCTCTGCATGTTTCCCAGGCGAGCAATTGGCAGCATGTTCAGAACCATGTTTCTGTGAATAACTCCTGAACCGTAAGTCCTAGACGCTCGCTCTTGGCTGCATTCGATTCAGCTCGTGGCAGCCAGTCTAAAAAACACTATCTTGGACTTCTCTGCATGTTTCCCAGGCGAGAAATTGGCAGCATGTTCAGAACCATGTTTCTGTGAATAACTCCTGAACCGTAAGTCCTAGACGCTCGATCTTGGCGGCATTCGTCTCAGCGCCTGGCAATTAGTATAGGAGCACTGTGTTTGACTTCTCTGGATGTTTCCCAGGCGAGTTATTGACAAGTAAATCCTAGACGCTCGATCTTGGTTATTTTCGCTTTCGCGGCTGGCAGTAAAAGAACCATGTTTCTGTGAATAACTCCTGAACCGTAAGTCCTAGACGCTCGCTCTTGGCTGCATTCGATTCAGCTCGTGGCAGCCAGTCTAAAAAACACTATCTTGGACTTCTCTGCATGTTTCCCAGGCGAGCAATTGGCAGCATGTTCAGAACCATGTTTCTGTGAATAACTCCTGAACCGTAAGTCCTAGACGCTCGCTCTTGGCTGCATTCGATTCAGCTCGTGGCAGCCAGTCTAAAAAACACTATCTTGGACTTCTCTGCATGTTCCTAAGGCAAATGTTTCTAAAGCTAATTCTTGAACCGTAAGTCCTAGACGCTCGATCTTGGCGGCATTCGTCTCAGCGCCTGGCAATTAGTATAGGAGCACTGTGTTTGACTTCTCTGGATGTTTCCCAGGCGAGTTATTGACAAGTAAATCCTAGACGCTCGATCTTGGTTATTTTCGCTTTCGCGGCTGGCAGTAAAAGAACCATGTTTCTGTGAATAACTCCTGAACCGTAAGTCCTAGACGCTCGCTCTTGGCTGCATTCGATTCAGCTCGTGGCAGCCAGTCTAAAAAACACTATCTTGGACTTCTCTGCATGTTTCCCAGGCGAGCAATTGGCAGCATGTTCAGAACCATGTTTCTGTGAATAACTCCTGAACCGTAAGTCCTAGACGCTCGCTCTTGGCTGCATTCGATTCAGCTCGTGGCAGCCAGTCTAAAAAACACTATCTTGGACTTCTCTGCATGTTTCCCAGGCGAGAAATTGGCAGCATGTTCAGAACCATGTTTCTGTGAATAACTCCTGAACCGTAAGTCCTAGACGCTCGCTCTTGGCTGCATTCGATTCAGCTCGTGGCAGCCAGTCTAAAAAACACTACCTTGGACTTCTCTGCATGTTTCCCAGACGAGAAATTGGCAGCATGTTCAGAACCATGTTTCTGTGAATAACTCCTGAACCGTAAGTCCTAGACGCTCGCTCTTGGCTGCATTCGATTCAGCTCGTGGCAGCCAGTCTAAAAAACACTATCTTGGACTTCTCTGCATGTTTCCCAGGCGAGAAATTGGCAGCATGTTCAGAACCATGTTTCTGTGAATAACTCCTGAACCGTAAGTCCTAGACGCTCGCTCTTGGCTGCATTCGATTCAGCTCGTGGCAGCCAGTCTAAAAAACACTATCTTGGACTTCTCTGCATGTTTCCCAGGCGAGCAATTGGCAGCATGTTCAGAACCATGTTTCTGTGAATAACTCCTGAACCGTAAGTCCTAGACGCTCGCTCTTGGCTGCATTCGATTCAGCTCGTGGCAGCCAGTCTAAAAAACACTATCTTGGACTTCTCTGCATGTTTCCCAGGCGAGAAATTGGCAGCATGTTCAGAACCATGTTTCTGTGAATAACTCCTGAACCGTAAGTCCTAGACGCTCGATCTTGGCGGCATTCGTCTCAGCGCCTGGCAATTAGTATAGGAGCACTGTGTTTGACTTCTCTGGATGTTTCCCAGGCGAGTTATTGACAAGTAAATCCTAGACGCTCGATCTTGGTTATTTTCGCTTTCGCGGCTGGCAGTAAAAGAACCATGTTTCTGTGAATAACTCCTGAACCGTAAGTCCTAGACGCTCGCTCTTGGCTGCATTCGATTCAGCTCGTGGCAGCCAGTCTAAAAAACACTATCTTGGACTTCTCTGCATGTTTCCCAGGCGAGAAATTGGCAGCATGTTCAGAACCATGTTTCTGTGAATAACTCCTGAACCGTAAGTCCTAGACGCTCGATCTTGGCGGCATTCGTCTCAGCGCCTGGCAATTAGTATAGGAGCACTGTGTTTGACTTCTCTGGATGTTTCCCAGGCGAGTTATTGACAAGTAAATCCTAGACGCTCGATCTTGGTTATTTTCGCTTTCGCGGCTGGCAGTAAAAGAACCATGTTTCTGTGAATAACTCCTGAACCGTAAGTCCTAGACGCTCGCTCTTGGCTGCATTCGATTCAGCTCGTGGCAGCCAGTCTAAAAAACACTATCTTGGACTTCTCTGCATGTTTCCCAGGCGAGCAATTGGCAGCATGTTCAGAACCATGTTTCTGTGAATAACTCCTGAACCGTAAGTCCTAGACGCTCGCTCTTGGCTGCATTCGATTCAGCTCGTGGCAGCCAGTCTAAAAAACACTATCTTGGACTTCTCTGCATGTTTCCCAGGCGAGAAATTGGCAGCATGTTCAGAACCATGTTTCTGTGAATAACTCCTGAACCGTAAGTCCTAGACGCTCGCTCTTGGCTGCATTCGATTCAGCTCGTGGCAGCCAGTCTAAAAAACACTATCTTGGACTTCTCTGCATGTTTCCCAGGCGAGAAATTGGCAGCATGTTCAGAACCATGTTTCTGTGAATAACTCCTGAACCGTAAGTCCTAGACGCTCGATCTTGGCGGCATTCGTCTCAGCGCCTGGCAATTAGTATAGGAGCACTGTGTTTGACTTCTCTGGATGTTTCCCAGGCGAGTTATTGACAAGTAAATCCTAGACGCTCGATCTTGGTTATTTTCGCTTTCGCGGCTGGCAGTAAAAGAACCATGTTTCTGTGAATAACTCCTGAACCGTAAGTCCTAGACGCTCGCTCTTGGCTGCATTCGATTCAGCTCGTGGCAGCCAGTCTAAAAAACACTATCTTGGACTTCTCTGCATGTTTCCCAGGCGAGCAATTGGCAGCATGTTCAGAACCATGTTTCTGTGAATAACTCCTGAACCGTAAGTCCTAGACGCTCGCTCTTGGCTGCATTCGATTCAGCTCGTGGCAGCCAGTCTAAAAAACACTATCTTGGACTTCTCTGCATGTTTCCCAGGCGAGAAATTGGCAGCATGTTCAGAACCATGTTTCTGTGAATAACTCCTGAACCGTAAGTCCTAGACGCTCGCTCTTGGCTGCATTCGATTCAGCTCGTGGCAGCCAGTCTAAAAAACACTATCTTGGACTTCTCTGCATGTTTCCCAGACGAGAAATTGGCAGCATGTTCAGAACCATGTTTCTGTGAATAACTCCTGAACCGTAAGTCCTAGACGCTCGCTCTTGGCTGCATTCGATTCAGCTCGTGGCAGCCAGTCTAAAAAACACTATCTTGGACTTCTCTGCATGTTCCTAAGGCAAATGTTTCTAAAGCTAATTCTTGAACCGTAAGTCCTAGACGCTCGATCTTGGCGGCATTCGTCTCAGCGCCTGGCAATTAGTATAGGAGCACTGTGTTTGACTTCTCTGGATGTTTCCCAGGCGAGTTATTGACAAGTAAATCCTAGACGCTCGATCTTGGTTATTTTCGCTTTCGCGGCTGGCAGTAAAAGAACCATGTTTCTGTGAATAACTCCTGAACCGTAAGTCCTAGACGCTCGCTCTTGGCTGCATTCGATTCAGCTCGTGGCAGCCAGTCTAAAAAACACTATCTTGGACTTCTCTGCATGTTTCCCAGGCGAGCAATTGGCAGCATGTTCAGAACCATGTTTCTGTGAATAACTCCTGAACCGTAAGTCCTAGACGCTCGCTCTTGGCTGCATTCGATTCAGCTCGTGGCAGCCAGTCTAAAAAACACTATCTTGGACTTCTCTGCATGTTTCCCTCGCGAGAAATTGGCAGCATGTTCAGAACCATGTTTCTGTGAATAACTCCTGAACCGTAAGTCCTAGACGCTCGCTCTTGGCTGCATTCGATTCAGCTCGTGGCAGCCAGTCTAAAAAACACTATCTTGGACTTCTCTGCATGTTTCCCAGGCGAGCAATTGGCAGCATGTTCAGAACCATGTTTCTGTGAATAACTCCTGAACCGTAAGTCCTAGACGCTCGCTCTTGGCTGCATTCGATTCAGCTCGTGGCAGCCAGTCTAAAAAACACTATCTTGGACTTCTCTGCATGTTCCTAAGGCAAATGTTTCTAAAGCTAATTCTTGAACCGTAAGTCCTAGACGCTCGATCTTGGCGGCATTCGTCTCAGCGCCTGGCAATTAGTATAGGAGCACTGTGTTTGACTTCTCTGGATGTTTCCCAGGCGAGTTATTGACAAGTAAATCCTAGACGCTCGATCTTGGTTATTTTCGCTTTCGCGGCGGCAGTAAAAGAACCATGTTTCTGTGAATAACTCCTGAACCGTAAGTCCTAGACGCTCGCTCTTGGCTGCATTCGATTCAGCTCGTGGCAGCCAGTCTAAAAAACACTATCTTGGACTTCTCTGCATGTTTCCCAGGCGAGCAATTGGCAGCATGTTCAGAACCATGTTTCTGTGAATAACTCCTGAACCGTAAGTCCTAGACGCTCGCTCTTGGCTGCATTCGATTCAGCTCGTGGCAGCCAGTCTAAAAAACACTATCTTGGACTTCTCTGCATGTTTCCCAGGCGAGAAATTGGCAGCATGTTCAGAACCATGTTTCTGTGAATAACTCCTGAACCGTAAGTCCTAGACGCTCGCTCTTGGCTGCATTCGATTCAGCTCGTGGCAGCCAGTCTAAAAAACACTATCTTGGACTTCTCTGCATGTTTCCCAGACGAGAAATTGGCAGCATGTTCAGAACCATGTTTCTGTGAATAACTCCTGAACCGTAAGTCCTAGACGCTCGATCTTGGCGGCATTCGTCTCAGCGCCTGGCAATTAGTATAGGAGCACTGTGTTTGACTTCTCTGGATGTTTCCCAGGCGAGTTATTGACAAGTAAATCCTAGACGCTCGATCTTGGTTATTTTCGCTTTCGCGGCTGGCAGTAAAAGAACCATGTTTCTGTGAATAACTCCTGAACCGTAAGTCCTAGACGCTCGCTCTTGGCTGCATTCGATTCAGCTCGTGGCAGCCAGTCTAAAAAACACTATCTTGGACTTCTCTGCATGTTTCCCAGGCGAGCAATTGGCAGCATGTTCAGAACCATGTTTCTGTGAATAACTCCTGAACCGTAAGTCCTAGACGCTCGCTCTTGGCTGCATTCGATTCAGCTCGTGGCAGCCAGTCTAAAAAACACTATCTTGGACTTCTCTGCATGTTCCTAAGGCAAATGTTTCTAAAGCTAATTCTTGAACCGTAAGTCCTAGACGCTCGATCTTGGCGGCATTCGTCTCAGCGCCTGGCAATTAGTATAGGAGCACTGTGTTTGACTTCTCTGGATGTTTCCCAGGCGAGTTATTGACAAGTAAATCCTAGACGCTCGATCTTGGTTATTTTCGCTTTCGCGGCTGGCAGTAAAAGAACCATGTTTCTGTGAATAACTCCTGAACCGTAAGTCCTAGACGCTCGCTCTTGGCTGCATTCGATTCAGCTCGTGGCAGCCAGTCTAAAAAACACTATCTTGGACTTCTCTGCATGTTTCCCAGGCGAGCAATTGGCAGCATGTTCAGAACCATGTTTCTGTGAATAACTCCTGAACCGTAAGTCCTAGACGCTCGCTCTTGGCTGCATTCGATTCAGCTCGTGGCAGCCAGTCTAAAAAACACTATCTTGGACTTCTCTGCATGTTTCCCAGGCGAGAAATTGGCAGCATGTTCAGAACCATGTTTCTGTGAATAACTCCTGAACCGTAAGTCCTAGACGCTCGCTCTTGGCTGCATTCGATTCAGCTCGTGGCAGCCAGTCTAAAAAACACTATCTTGGACTTCTCTGCATGTTTCCCAGGCGAGAAATTGGCAGCATGTTCAGAACCATGTTTCTGTGAATAACTCCTGAACCGTAAGTCCTAGACGCTCGATCTTGGCGGCATTCGTCTCAGCGCCTGGCAATTAGTATAGGAGCACTGTGTTTGACTTCTCTGGATGTTTCCCAGGCGAGTTATTGACAAGTAAATCCTAGACGCTCGATCTTGGTTATTTTCGCTTTCGCGGCTGGCAGTAAAAGAACCATGTTTCTGTGAATAACTCCTGAACCGTAAGTCCTAGACGCTCGCTCTTGGCTGCATTCGATTCAGCTCGTGGCAGCCAGTCTAAAAAACACTATCTTGGACTTCTCTGCATGTTTCCCAGGCGAGCAATTGGCAGCATGTTCAGAACCATGTTTCTGTGAATAACTCCTGAACCGTAAGTCCTAGACGCTCGCTCTTGGCTGCATTCGATTCAGCTCGTGGCAGCCAGTCTAAAAAACACTATCTTGGACTTCTCTGCATGTTTCCCAGGCGAGAAATTGGCAGCATGTTCAGAACCATGTTTCTGTGAATAACTCCTGAACCGTAAGTCCTAGACGCTCGCTCTTGGCTGCATTCGATTCAGCTCGTGGCAGCCAGTCTAAAAAACACTATCTTGGACTTCTCTGCATGTTTCCCAGACGAGAAATTGGCAGCATGTTCAGAACCATGTTTCTGTGAATAACTCCTGAACCGTAAGTCCTAGACGCTCGCTCTTGGCTGCATTCGATTCAGCTCGTGGCAGCCAGTCTAAAAAACACTATCTTGGACTTCTCTGCATGTTCCTAAGGCAAATGTTTCTAAAGCTAATTCTTGAACCGTAAGTCCTAGACGCTCGATCTTGGCGGCATTCGTCTCAGCGCCTGGCAATTAGTATAGGAGCACTGTGTTTGACTTCTCTGGATGTTTCCCAGGCGAGTTATTGACAAGTAAATCCTAGACGCTCGATCTTGGTTATTTTCGCTTTCGCGGCTGGCAGTAAAAGAACCATGTTTCTGTGAATAACTCCTGAACCGTAAGTCCTAGACGCTCGCTCTTGGCTGCATTCGATTCAGCTCGTGGCAGCCAGTCTAAAAAACACTATCTTGGACTTCTCTGCATGTTTCCCAGGCGAGCAATTGGCAGCATGTTCAGAACCATGTTTCTGTGAATAACTCCTGAACCGTAAGTCCTAGACGCTCGCTCTTGGCTGCATTCGATTCAGCTCGTGGCAGCCAGTCTAAAAAACACTATCTTGGACTTCTCTGCATGTTTCCCTCGCGAGAAATTGGCAGCATGTTCAGAACCATGTTTCTGTGAATAACTCCTGAACCGTAAGTCCTAGACGCTCGCTCTTGGCTGCATTCGATTCAGCTCGTGGCAGCCAGTCTAAAAAACACTATCTTGGACTTCTCTGCATGTTTCCCAGGCGAGCAATTGGCAGCATGTTCAGAACCATGTTTCTGTGAATAACTCCTGAACCGTAAGTCCTAGACGCTCGCTCTTGGCTGCATTCGATTCAGCTCGTGGCAGCCAGTCTAAAAAACACTATCTTGGACTTCTCTGCATGTTTCCCAGGCGAGAAATTGGCAGCATGTTCAGAACCATGTTTCTGTGAATAACTCCTGAACCGTAAGTCCTAGACGCTCGATCTTGGCGGCATTCGTCTCAGCGCCTGGCAATTAGTATAGGAGCACTGTGTTTGACTTCTCTGGATGTTTCCCAGGCGAGTTATTGACAAGTAAATCCTAGACGCTCGATCTTGGTTATTTTCGCTTTCGCGGCTGGCAGTAAAAGAACCATGTTTCTGTGAATAACTCCTGAACCGTAAGTCCTAGACGCTCGCTCTTGGCTGCATTCGATTCAGCTCGTGGCAGCCAGTCTAAAAAACACTATCTTGGACTTCTCTGCATGTTTCCCAGACGAGAAATTGGCAGCATGTTCAGAACCATGTTTCTGTGAATAACTCCTGAACCGTAAGTCCTAGACGCTCGATCTTGGCGGCATTCGTCTCAGCGCCTGGCAATTAGTATAGGAGCACTGTGTTTGACTTCTCTGGATGTTTCCCAGGCGAGTTATTGACAAGTAAATCCTAGACGCTCGATCTTGGTTATTTTCGCTTTCGCGGCTGGCAGTAAAAGAACCATGTTTCTGTGAATAACTCCTGAACCGTAAGTCCTAGACGCTCGCTCTTGGCTGCATTCGATTCAGCTCGTGGCAGCCAGTCTAAAAAACACTATCTTGGACTTCTCTGCATGTTTCCCAGGCGAGCAATTGGCAGCATGTTCAGAACCATGTTTCTGTGAATAACTCCTGAACCGTAAGTCCTAGACGCTCGCTCTTGGCTGCATTCGATTCAGCTCGTGGCAGCCAGTCTAAAAAACACTATCTTGGACTTCTCTGCATGTTCCTAAGGCAAATGTTTCTAAAGCTAATTCTTGAACCGTAAGTCCTAGACGCTCGATCTTGGCGGCATTCGTCTCAGCGCCTGGCAATTAGTATAGGAGCACTGTGTTTGACTTCTCTGGATGTTTCCCAGGCGAGTTATTGACAAGTAAATCCTAGACGCTCGATCTTGGTTATTTTCGCTTTCGCGGCTGGCAGTAAAAGAACCATGTTTCTGTGAATAACTCCTGAACCGTAAGTCCTAGACGCTCGCTCTTGGCTGCATTCGATTCAGCTCGTGGCAGCCAGTCTAAAAAACACTATCTTGGACTTCTCTGCATGTTTCCCAGGCGAGCAATTGGCAGCATGTTCAGAACCATGTTTCTGTGAATAACTCCTGAACCGTAAGTCCTAGACGCTCGCTCTTGGCTGCATTCGATTCAGCTCGTGGCAGCCAGTCTAAAAAACACTATCTTGGACTTCTCTGCATGTTTCCCAGGCGAGAAATTGGCAGCATGTTCAGAACCATGTTTCTGTGAATAACTCCTGAACCGTAAGTCCTAGACGCTCGCTCTTGGCTGCATTCGATTCAGCTCGTGGCAGCCAGTCTAAAAAACACTATCTTGGACTTCTCTGCATGTTTCCCAGGCGAGAAATTGGCAGCATGTTCAGAACCATGTTTCTGTGAATAACTCCTGAACCGTAAGTCCTAGACGCTCGCTCTTGGCTGCATTCGATTCAGCTCGTGGCAGCCAGTCTAAAAAACACTATCTTGGACTTCTCTGCATGTTTCCCAGGCGAGCAATTGGCAGCATGTTCAGAACCATGTTTCTGTGAATAACTCCTGAACCGTAAGTCCTAGACGCTCGCTCTTGGCTGCATTCGATTCAGCTCGTGGCAGCCAGTCTAAAAAACACTATCTTGGACTTCTCTGCATGTTTCCCAGGCGAGAAATTGGCAGCATGTTCAGAACCATGTTTCTGTGAATAACTCCTGAACCGTAAGTCCTAGACGCTCGATCTTGGCGGCATTCGTCTCAGCGCCTGGCAATTAGTATAGGAGCACTGTGTTTGACTTCTCTGGATGTTTCCCAGGCGAGTTATTGACAAGTAAATCCTAGACGCTCGATCTTGGTTATTTTCGCTTTCGCGGCTGGCAGTAAAAGAACCATGTTTCTGTGAATAACTCCTGAACCGTAAGTCCTAGACGCTCGCTCTTGGCTGCATTCGATTCAGCTCGTGGCAGCCAGTCTAAAAAACACTATCTTGGACTTCTCTGCATGTTTCCCAGGCGAGAAATTGGCAGCATGTTCAGAACCATGTTTCTGTGAATAACTCCTGAACCGTAAGTCCTAGACGCTCGATCTTGGCGGCATTCGTCTCAGCGCCTGGCAATTAGTATAGGAGCACTGTGTTTGACTTCTCTGGATGTTTCCCAGGCGAGTTATTGACAAGTAAATCCTAGACGCTCGATCTTGGTTATTTTCGCTTTCGCGGCTGGCAGTAAAAGAACCATGTTTCTGTGAATAACTCCTGAACCGTAAGTCCTAGACGCTCGCTCTTGGCTGCATTCGATTCAGCTCGTGGCAGCCAGTCTAAAAAACACTATCTTGGACTTCTCTGCATGTTTCCCAGGCGAGAAATTGGCAGCATGTTCAGAACCATGTTTCTGTGAATAACTCCTGAACCGTAAGTCCTAGACGCTCGCTCTTGGCTGCATTCGATTCAGCTCGTGGCAGCCAGTCTAAAAAACACTATCTTGGACTTCTCTGCATGTTTCCCAGGCGAGAAATTGGCAGCATGTTCAGAACCATGTTTCTGTGAATAACTCCTGAACCGTAAGTCCTAGACGCTCGCTCTTGGCTGCATTCGATTCAGCTCGTGGCAGCCAGTCTAAAAAACACTATCTTGGACTTCTCTGCATGTTTCCCAGGCGAGAAATTGGCAGCATGTTCAGAACCATGTTTCTGTGAATAACTCCTGAACCGTAAGTCCTAGACGCTCGATCTTGGCGGCATTCGTCTCAGCGCCTGGCAATTAGTATAGGAGCACTGTGTTTGACTTCTCTGGATGTTTCCCAGGCGAGTTATTGACAAGTAAATCCTAGACGCTCGATCTTGGTTATTTTCGCTTTCGCGGCTGGCAGTAAAAGAACCATGTTTCTGTGAATAACTCCTGAACCGTAAGTCCTAGACGCTCGCTCTTGGCTGCATTCGATTCAGCTCGTGGCAGCCAGTCTAAAAAACACTATCTTGGACTTCTCTGCATGTTTCCCAGGCGAGCAATTGGCAGCATGTTCAGAACCATGTTTCTGTGAATAACTCCTGAACCGTAAGTCCTAGACGCTCGCTCTTGGCTGCATTCGATTCAGCTCGTGGCAGCCAGTCTAAAAAACACTATCTTGGACTTCTCTGCATGTTCCTAAGGCAAATGTTTCTAAAGCTAATTCTTGAACCGTAAGTCCTAGACGCTCGATCTTGGCGGCATTCGTCTCAGCGCCTGGCAATTAGTATAGGAGCACTGTGTTTGACTTCTCTGGATGTTTCCCAGGCGAGTTATTGACAAGTAAATCCTAGACGCTCGATCTTGGTTATTTTCGCTTTCGCGGCTGGCAGTAAAAGAACCATGTTTCTGTGAATAACTCCTGAACCGTAAGTCCTAGACGCTCGCTCTTGGCTGCATTCGATTCAGCTCGTGGCAGCCAGTCTAAAAAACACTATCTTGGACTTCTCTGCATGTTTCCCAGGCGAGAAATTGGCAGCATGTTCAGAACCATGTTTCTGTGAATAACTCCTGAACCGTAAGTCCTAGACGCTCGCTCTTGGCTGCATTCGATTCAGCTCGTGGCAGCCAGTCTAAAAAACACTATCTTGGACTTCTCTGCATGTTTCCCAGGCGAGAAATTGGCAGCATGTTCAGAACCATGTTTCTGTGAATAACTCCTGAACCGTAAGTCCTAGACGCTCGATCTTGGCGGCATTCGTCTCAGCGCCTGGCAATTAGTATAGGAGCACTGTGTTTGACTTCTCTGGATGTTTCCCAGGCGAGTTATTGACAAGTAAATCCTAGACGCTCGATCTTGGTTATTTTCGCTTTCGCGGCTGGCAGTAAAAGAACCATGTTTCTGTGAATAACTCCTGAACCGTAAGTCCTAGACGCTCGCTCTTGGCTGCATTCGATTCAGCTCGTGGCAGCCAGTCTAAAAAACACTATCTTGGACTTCTCTGCATGTTTCCCAGACGAGAAATTGGCAGCATGTTCAGAAACATGTTTCTGTGAATAACTCCTGAACCGTAAGTCCTAGACGCTCGATCTTGGCGGCATTCGTCTCAGCGCCTGGCAATTAGTATAGGAGCACTGTGTTTGACTTCTCTGGATGTTTCCCAGGCGAGTTATTGACAAGTAAATCCTAGACGCTCGATCTTGGTTATTTTCGCTTTCGCGGCTGGCAGTAAAAGAACCATGTTTCTGTGAATAACTCCTGAACCGTAAGTCCTAGACGCTCGCTCTTGGCTGCATTCGATTCAGCTCGTGGCAGCCAGTCTAAAAAACACTATCTTGGACTTCTCTGCATGTTTCCCAGGCGAGCAATTGGCAGCATGTTCAGAACCATGTTTCTGTGAATAACTCCTGAACCGTAAGTCCTAGACGCTCGCTCTTGGCTGCATTCGATTCAGCTCGTGGCAGCCAGTCTAAAAAACACTATCTTGGACTTCTCTGCATGTTCCTAAGGCAAATGTTTCTAAAGCTAATTCTTGAACCGTAAGTCCTAGACGCTCGATCTTGGCGGCATTCGTCTCAGCGCCTGGCAATTAGTATAGGAGCACTGTGTTTGACTTCTCTGGATGTTTCCCAGGCGAGTTATTGACAAGTAAATCCTAGACGCTCGATCTTGGTTATTTTCGCTTTCGCGGCTGGCAGTAAAAGAACCATGTTTCTGTGAATAACTCCTGAACCGTAAGTCCTAGACGCTCGCTCTTGGCTGCATTCGATTCAGCTCGTGGCAGCCAGTCTAAAAAACACTATCTTGGACTTCTCTGCATGTTTCCCAGGCGAGCAATTGGCAGCATGTTCAGAACCATGTTTCTGTGAATAACTCCTGAACCGTAAGTCCTAGACGCTCGCTCTTGGCTGCATTCGATTCAGCTCGTGGCAGCCAGTCTAAAAAACACTATCTTGGACTTCTCTGCATGTTTCCCAGGCGAGAAATTGGCAGCATGTTCAGAACCATGTTTCTGTGAATAACTCCTGAACCGTAAGTCCTAGACGCTCGCTCTTGGCTGCATTCGATTCAGCTCGTGGCAGCCAGTCTAAAAAACACTATCTTGGACTTCTCTGCATGTTTCCCAGGCGAGAAATTGGCAGCATGTTCAGAACCATGTTTCTGTGAATAACTCCTGAACCGTAAGTCCTAGACGCTCGCTCTTGGCTGCATTCGATTCAGCTCGTGGCAGCCAGTCTAAAAAACACTATCTTGGACTTCTCTGCATGTTTCCCAGGCGAGCAATTGGCAGCATGTTCAGAACCATGTTTCTGTGAATAACTCCTGAACCGTAAGTCCTAGACGCTCGCTCTTGGCTGCATTCGATTCAGCTCGTGGCAGCCAGTCTAAAAAACACTATCTTGGACTTCTCTGCATGTTTCCCAGGCGAGAAATTGGCAGCATGTTCAGAACCATGTTTCTGTGAATAACTCCTGAACCGTAAGTCCTAGACGCTCGATCTTGGCGGCATTCGTCTCAGCGCCTGGCAATTAGTATAGGAGCACTGTGTTTGACTTCTCTGGATGTTTCCCAGGCGAGTTATTGACAAGTAAATCCTAGACGCTCGATCTTGGTTATTTTCGCTTTTGCGGCTGGCAGTAAAAGAACCATGTTTCTGTGAATAACTCCTGAACCGTAAGTCCTAGACGCTCGCTCTTGGCTGCATTCGATTCAGCTCGTGGCAGCCAGTCTAAAAAACACTATCTTGGACTTCTCTGCATGTTCCTAAGGCAAATGTTTCTAAAGCTAATTCTTGAACCGTAAGTCCTAGACGCTCGATCTTGGCGGCATTCGTCTCAGCGCCTGGCAATTAGTATAGGAGCACTGTGTTTGACTTCTCTGGATGTTTCCCAGGCGAGTTATTGACAAGTAAATCCTAGACGCTCGATCTTGGTTATTTTCGCTTTCGCGGCTGGCAGTAAAAGAACCATGTTTCTGTGAATAACTCCTGAACCGTAAGTCCTAGACGCTCGCTCTTGGCTGCATTCGATTCAGCTCGTGGCAGCCAGTCTAAAAAACACTATCTTGGACTTCTCTGCATGTTTCCCAGGCGAGCAATTGGCAGCATGTTCAGAACCATGTTTCTGTGAATAACTCCTGAACCGTAAGTCCTAGACGCTCGCTCTTGGCTGCATTCGATTCAGCTCGTGGCAGCCAGTCTAAAAAACACTATCTTGGACTTCTCTGCATGTTCCTAAGGCAAATGTTTATAAAGCTAATTCTTGAACCGTAAGTCCTAGACGCTCGATCTTGGCGGCATTCGTCTCAGCGCCTGGCAATTAGTATAGGAGCACTGTGTTTGACTTCTCTGGATGTTTCCCAGGCGAGTTATTGACAAGTAAATCCTAGACGCTCGATCTTGGTTATTTTCGCTTTCGCGGCTGGCAGTAAAAGAACCATGTTTCTGTGAATAACTCCTGAACCGTAAGTCCTAGACGCTCGCTCTTGGCTGCATTCGATTCAGCTCGTGGCAGCCAGTCTAAAAAACACTATCTTGGACTTCTCTGCATGTTTCCCAGGCGAGCAATTGGCAGCATGTTCAGAACCATGTTTCTGTGAATAACTCCTGAACCGTAAGTCCTAGACGCTCGCTCTTGGCTGCATTCGATTCAGCTCGTGGCAGCCAGTCTAAAAAACACTATCTTGGACTTCTCTGCATGTTTCCCAGGCGAGAAATTGGCAGCATGTTCAGAACCATGTTTCTGTGAATAACTCCTGAACCGTAAGTCCTAGACGCTCGCTCTTGGCTGCATTCGATTCAGCTCGTGGCAGCCAGTCTAAAAAACACTATCTTGGACTTCTCTGCATGTTTCCCAGGCGAGCAATTGGCAGCATGTTCAGAACCATGTTTCTGTGAATAACTCCTGAACCGTAAGTCCTAGACGCTCGCTCTTGGCTGCATTCGATTCAGCTCGTGGCAGCCAGTCTAAAAAACACTATCTTGGACTTCTCTGCATGTTTCCCAGGCGAGAAATTGGCAGCATGTTCAGAACCATGTTTCTGTGAATAACTCCTGAACCGTAAGTCCTAGACGCTCGATCTTGGCGACATTCGTCTCAGCGCCTGGCAATTAGTATAGGAGCACTGTGTTTGACTTCTCTGGATGTTTCCCAGGCGAGTTATTGACAAGTAAATCCTAGACGCTCGATCTTGGTTATTTTCGCTTTCGCGGCTGGCAGTAAAAGAACCATGTTTCTGTGAATAACTCCTGAACCGTAAGTCCTAGACGCTCGCTCTTGGCTGCATTCGATTCAGCTCGTGGCAGCCAGTCTAAAAAACACTATCTTGGACTTCTCTGCATGTTTCCCAGGCGAGAAATTGGCAGCATGTTCAGAACCATGTTTCTGTGAATAACTCCTGAACCGTAAGTCCTAGACGCTCGATCTTGGCGGCATTCGTCTCAGCGCCTGGCAATTAGTATAGGAGCACTGTGTTTGACTTCTCTGGATGTTTCCCAGGCGAGTTATTGACAAGTAAATCCTAGACGCTCGATCTTGGTTATTTTCGCTTTCGCGGCTGGCAGTAAAAGAACCATGTTTCTGTGAATAACTCCTGAACCGTAAGTCCTAGACGCTCGCTCTTGGCTGCATTCGATTCAGCTCGTGGCAGCCAGTCTAAAAAACACTATCTTGGACTTCTCTGCATGTTTCCCAGGCGAGAAATTGGCAGCATGTTCAGAACCATGTTTCTGTGAATAACTCCTGAACCGTAAGTCCTAGACGCTCGCTCTTGGCTGCATTCGATTCAGCTCGTGGCAGCCAGTCTAAAAAACACTATCTTGGACTTCTCTGCATGTTTCCCAGGCGAGAAATTGGCAGCATGTTCAGAACCATGTTTCTGTGAATAACTCCTGAACCGTAAGTCCTAGACGCTCGCTCTTGGCTGCATTCGATTCAGCTCGTGGCAGCCAGTCTAAAAAACACTATCTTGGACTTCTCTGCATGTTTCCCAGGCGAGAAATTGGCAGCATGTTCAGAACCATGTTTCTGTGAATAACTCCTGAACCGTAAGTCCTAGACGCTCGATCTTGGCGGCATTCGTCTCAGCGCCTGGCAATTAGTATAGGAGCACTGTGTTTGACTTCTCTGGATGTTTCCCAGGCGAGTTATTGACAAGTAAATCCTAGACGCTCGATCTTGGTTATTTTCGCTTTCGCGGCTGGCAGTAAAAGAACCATGTTTCTGTGAATAACTCCTGAACCGTAAGTCCTAGACGCTCGCTCTTGGCTGCATTCGATTCAGCTCGTGGCAGCCAGTCTAAAAAACACTATCTTGGACTTCTCTGCATGTTTCCCAGGCGAGCAATTGGCAGCATGTTCAGAACCATGTTTCTGTGAATAACTCCTGAACCGTAAGTCCTAGACGCTCGCTCTTGGCTGCATTCGATTCAGCTCGTGGCAGCCAGTCTAAAAAACACTATCTTGGACTTCTCTGCATGTTTCCCAGGCGAGAAATTGGCAGCATGTTCAGAACCATGTTTCTGTGAATAACTCCTGAACCGTAAGTCCTAGACGCTCGCTCTTGGCTGCATTCGATTCAGCTCGTGGCAGCCAGTCTAAAAAACACTATCTTGGACTTCTCTGCATGTTTCCCAGGCGAGAAATTGGCAGCATGTTCAGAACCATGTTTCTGTGAATAACTCCTGAACCGTAAGTCCTAGACGCTCGCTCTTGGCTGCATTCGATTCAGCTCGTGGCAGCCAGTCTAAAAAACACTATCTTGGACTTCTCTGCATGTTTCCCAGGCGAGCAATTGGCAGCATGTTCAGAACCATGTTTCTGTGAATAACTCCTGAACCGTAAGTCCTAGACGCTCGCTCTTGGCTGCATTCGATTCAGCTCGTGGCAGCCAGTCTAAAAAACACTATCTTGGACTTCTCTGCATGTTTCCCAGGCGAGAAATTGGCAGCATGTTCAGAACCATGTTTCTGTGAATAACTCCTGAACCGTAAGTCCTAGACGCTCGATCTTGGCGGCATTCGTCTCAGCGCCTGGCAATTAGTATAGGAGCACTGTGTTTGACTTCTCTGGATGTTTCCCAGGCGAGTTATTGACAAGTAAATCCTAGACGCTCGATCTTGGTTATTTTCGCTTTCGCGGCTGGCAGTAAAAGAACCATGTTTCTGTGAATAACTCCTGAACCGTAAGTCCTAGACGCTCGCTCTTGGCTGCATTCGATTCAGCTCGTGGCAGCCAGTCTAAAAAACACTATCTTGGACTTCTCTGCATGTTTCCCAGGCGAGCAATTGGCAGCATGTTCAGAACCATGTTTCTGTGAATAACTCCTGAACCGTAAGTCCTAGACGCTCGCTCTTGGCTGCATTCGATTCAGCTCGTGGCAGCCAGTCTAAAAAACACTATCTTGGACTTCTCTGCATGTTCCTAAGGCAAATGTTTCTAAAGCTAATTCTTGAACCGTAAGTCCTAGACGCTCGATCTTGGCGGCATTCGTCTCAGCGCCTGGCAATTAGTATAGGAGCACTGTGTTTGACTTCTCTGGATGTTTCCCAGGCGAGTTATTGACAAGTAAATCCTAGACGCTCGATCTTGGTTATTTTCGCTTTCGCGGCTGGCAGTAAAAGAACCATGTTTCTGTGAATAACTCCTGAACCGTAAGTCCTAGACGCTCGCTCTTGGCTGCATTCGATTCAGCTCGTGGCAGCCAGTCTAAAAAACACTATCTTGGACTTCTCTGCATGTTTCCCAGGCGAGCAATTGGCAGCATGTTCAGAACCATGTTTCTGTGAATAACTCCTGAACCGTAAGTCCTAGACGCTCGCTCTTGGCTGCATTCGATTCAGCTCGTGGCAGCCAGTCTAAAAAACACTATCTTGGACTTCTCTGCATGTTTCCCAGGCGAGAAATTGGCAGCATGTTCAGAACCATGTTTCTGTGAATAACTCCTGAACCGTAAGTCCTAGACGCTCGCTCTTGGCTGCATTCGATTCAGCTCGTGGCAGCCAGTCTAAAAAACACTATCTTGGACTTCTCTGCATGTTTCCCAGACGAGAAATTGGCAGCATGTTCAGAACCATGTTTCTGTGAATAACTCCTGAACCGTAAGTCCTAGACGCTCGCTCTTGGCTGCATTCGATTCAGCTCGTGGCAGCCAGTCTAAAAAACACTATCTTGGACTTCTCTGCATGTTTCCCAGGCGAGAAATTGGCAGCATGTTCAGAACCATGTTTCTGTGAATAACTCCTGAACCGTAAGTCCTAGACGCTCGCTCTTGGCTGCATTCGATTCAGCTCGTGGCAGCCAGTCTAAAAAACACTATCTTGGACTTCTCTGCATGTTTCCCAGACGAGAAATTGGCAGCATGTTCAGAACCATGTTTCTGTGAATAACTCCTGAACCGTAAGTCCTAGACGCTCGATCTTGGCGGCATTCGTCTCAGCGCCTGGCAATTAGTATAGGAGCACTGTGTTTGACTTCTCTGGATGTTTCCCAGGCGAGTTATTGACAAGTAAATCCTAGACGCTCGATCTTGGTTATTTTCGCTTTCGCGGCTGGCAGTAAAAGAACCATGTTTCTGTGAATAACTCCTGAACCGTAAGTCCTAGACGCTCGCTCTTGGCTGCATTCGATTCAGCTCGTGGCAGCCAGTCTAAAAAACACTATCTTGGACTTCTCTGCATGTTTCCCAGGCGAGCAATTGGCAGCATGTTCAGAACCATGTTTCTGTGAATAACTCCTGAACCGTAAGTCCTAGACGCTCGCTCTTGGCTGCATTCGATTCAGCTCGTGGCAGCCAGTCTAAAAAACACTATCTTGGACTTCTCTGCATGTTCCTAAGGCAAATGTTTCTAAAGCTAATTCTTGAACCGTAAGTCCTAGACGCTCGATCTTGGCGGCATTCGTCTCAGCGCCTGGCAATTAGTATAGGAGCACTGTGTTTGACTTCTCTGGATGTTTCCCAGGCGAGTTATTGACAAGTAAATCCTAGACGCTCGATCTTGGTTATTTTCGCTTTCGCGGCTGGCAGTAAAAGAACCATGTTTCTGTGAATAACTCCTGAACCGTAAGTCCTAGACGCTCGCTCTTGGCTGCATTCGATTCAGCTCGTGGCAGCCAGTCTAAAAAACACTATCTTGGACTTCTCTGCATGTTTCCCAGGCGAGCAATTGGCAGCATGTTCAGAACCATGTTTCTGTGAATAACTCCTGAACCGTAAGTCCTAGACGCTCGCTCTTGGCTGCATTCGATTCAGCTCGTGGCAGCCAGTCTAAAAAACACTATCTTGGACTTCTCTGCATGTTTCCCAGGCGAGAAATTGGCAGCATGTTCAGAACCATGTTTCTGTGAATAACTCCTGAACCGTAAGTCCTAGACGCTCGCTCTTGGCTGCATTCGATTCAGCTCGTGGCAGCCAGTCTAAAAAACACTATCTTGGACTTCTCTGCATGTTTCCCAGGCGAGAAATTGGCAGCATGTTCAGAACCATGTTTCTGTGAATAACTCCTGAACCGTAAGTCCTAGACGCTCGATCTTGGCGGCATTCGTCTCAGCGCCTGGCAATTAGTATAGGAGCACTGTGTTTGACTTCTCTGGATGTTTCCCAGGCGAGTTATTGACAAGTAAATCCTAGACGCTCGATCTTGGTTATTTTCGCTTTCGCGGCTGGCAGTAAAAGAACCATGTTTCTGTGAATAACTCCTGAACCGTAAGTCCTAGACGCTCGCTCTTGGCTGCATTCGATTCAGCTCGTGGCAGCCAGTCTAAAAAACACTATCTTGGACTTCTCTGCATGTTTCCCAGGCGAGCAATTGGCAGCATGTTCAGAACCATGTTTCTGTGAATAACTCCTGAACCGTAAGTCCTAGACGCTCGCTCTTGGCTGCATTCGATTCAGCTCGTGGCAGCCAGTCTAAAAAACACTATCTTGGACTTCTCTGCATGTTCCTAAGGCAAATGTTTCTAAAGCTAATTCTTGAACCGTAAGTCCTAGACGCTCGATCTTGGCGGCATTCGTCTCAGCGCCTGGCAATTAGTATAGGAGCACTGTGTTTGACTTCTCTGGATGTTTCCCAGGCGAGTTATTGACAAGTAAATCCTAGACGCTCGATCTTGGTTATTTTCGCTTTCGCGGCTGGCAGTAAAAGAACCATGTTTCTGTGAATAACTCCTGAACCGTAAGTCCTAGACGCTCGCTCTTGGCTGCATTCGATTCAGCTCGTGGCAGCCAGTCTAAAAAACACTATCTTGGACTTCTCTGCATGTTTCCCAGGCGAGCAATTGGCAGCATGTTCAGAACCATGTTTCTGTGAATAACTCCTGAACCGTAAGTCCTAGACGCTCGCTCTTGGCTGCATTCGATTCAGCTCGTGGCAGCCAGTCTAAAAAACACTATCTTGGACTTCTCTGCATGTTTCCCAGGCGAGAAATTGGCAGCATGTTCAGAACCATGTTTCTGTGAATAACTCCTGAACCGTAAGTCCTAGACGCTCGCTCTTGGCTGCATTCGATTCAGCTCGTGGCAGCCAGTCTAAAAAACACTATCTTGGACTTCTCTGCATGTTTCCCAGACGAGAAATTGGCAGCATGTTCAGAACCATGTTTCTGTGAATAACTCCTGAACCGTAAGTCCTAGACGCTCGCTCTTGGCTGCATTCGATTCAGCTCGTGGCAGCCAGTCTAAAAAACACTATCTTGGACTTCTCTGCATGTTTCCCAGGCGAGAAATTGGCAGCATGTTCAGAACCATGTTTCTGTGAATAACTCCTGAACCGTAAGTCCTAGACGCTCGCTCTTGGCTGCATTCGATTCAGCTCGTGGCAGCCAGTCTAAAAAACACTATCTTGGACTTCTCTGCATGTTTCCCAGGCGAGCAATTGGCAGCATGTTCAGAACCATGTTTCTGTGAATAACTCCTGAACCGTAAGTCCTAGACGCTCGCTCTTGGCTGCATTCGATTCAGCTCGTGGCAGCCAGTCTAAAAAACACTATCTTGGACTTCTCTGCATGTTTCCCAGGCGAGAAATTGGCAGCATGTTCAGAACCATGTTTCTGTGAATAACTCCTGAACCGTAAGTCCTAGACGCTCGATCTTGGCGGCATTCGTCTCAGCGCCTGGCAATTAGTATAGGAGCACTGTGTTTGACTTCTCTGGATGTTTCCCAGGCGAGTTATTGACAAGTAAATCCTAGACGCTCGATCTTGGTTATTTTCGCTTTCGCGGCTGGCAGTAAAAGAACCATGTTTCTGTGAATAACTCCTGAACCGTAAGTCCTAGACGCTCGCTCTTGGCTGCATTCGATTCAGCTCGTGGCAGCCAGTCTAAAAAACACTATCTTGGACTTCTCTGCATGTTTCCCAGGCGAGAAATTGGCAGCATGTTCAGAACCATGTTTCTGTGAATAACTCCTGAACCGTAAGTCCTAGACGCTCGATCTTGGCGGCATTCGTCTCAGCGCCTGGCAATTAGTATAGGAGCACTGTGTTTGACTTCTCTGGATGTTTCCCAGGCGAGTTATTGACAAGTAAATCCTAGACGCTCGATCTTGGTTATTTTCGCTTTCGCGGCTGGCAGTAAAAGAACCATGTTTCTGTGAATAACTCCTGAACCGTAAGTCCTAGACGCTCGCTCTTGGCTGCATTCGATTCAGCTCGTGGCAGCCAGTCTAAAAAACACTATCTTGGACTTCTCTGCATGTTTCCCAGGCGAGAAATTGGCAGCATGTTCAGAACCATGTTTCTGTGAATAACTCCTGAACCGTAAGTCCTAGACGCTCGCTCTTGGCTGCATTCGATTCAGCTCGTGGCAGCCAGTCTAAAAAACACTATCTTGGACTTCTCTGCATGTTTCCCAGGCGAGAAATTGGCAGCATGTTCAGAACCATGTTTCTGTGAATAACTCCTGAACCGTAAGTCCTAGACGCTCGCTCTTGGCTGCATTCGATTCAGCTCGTGGCAGCCAGTCTAAAAAACACTATCTTGGACTTCTCTGCATGTTTCCCAGGCGAGAAATTGGCAGCATGTTCAGAACCATGTTTCTGTGAATAACTCCTGAACCGTAAGTCCTAGACGCTCGATCTTGGCGGCATTCGTCTCAGCGCCTGGCAATTAGTATAGGAGCACTGTGTTTGACTTCTCTGGATGTTTCCCAGGCGAGTTATTGACAAGTAAATCCTAGACGCTCGATCTTGGTTATTTTCGCTTTCGCGGCTGGCAGTAAAAGAACCATGTTTCTGTGAATAACTCCTGAACCGTAAGTCCTAGACGCTCGCTCTTGGCTGCATTCGATTCAGCTCGTGGCAGCCAGTCTAAAAAACACTATCTTGGACTTCTCTGCATGTTTCCCAGGCGAGCAATTGGCAGCATGTTCAGAACCATGTTTCTGTGAATAACTCCTGAACCGTAAGTCCTAGACGCTCGCTCTTGGCTGCATTCGATTCAGCTCGTGGCAGCCAGTCTAAAAAACACTATCTTGGACTTCTCTGCATGTTTCCCAGGCGAGAAATTGGCAGCATGTTCAGAACCATGTTTCTGTGAATAACTCCTGAACCGTAAGTCCTAGACGCTCGCTCTTGGCTGCATTCGATTCAGCTCGTGGCAGCCAGTCTAAAAAACACTATCTTGGACTTCTCTGCATGTTTCCCAGACGAGAAATTGGCAGCATGTTCAGAACCATGTTTCTGTGAATAACTCCTGAACCGTAAGTCCTAGACGCTCGCTCTTGGCTGCATTCGATTCAGCTCGTGGCAGCCAGTCTAAAAAACACTATCTTGGACTTCTCTGCATGTTCCTAAGGCAAATGTTTCTAAAGCTAATTCTTGAACCGTAAGTCCTAGACGCTCGATCTTGGCGGCATTCGTCTCAGCGCCTGGCAATTAGTATAGGAGCACTGTGTTTGACTTCTCTGGATGTTTCCCAGGCGAGTTATTGACAAGTAAATCCTAGACGCTCGATCTTGGTTATTTTCGCTTTCGCGGCTGGCAGTAAAAGAACCATGTTTCTGTGAATAACTCCTGAACCGTAAGTCCTAGACGCTCGCTCTTGGCTGCATTCGATTCAGCTCGTGGCAGCCAGTCTAAAAAACACTATCTTGGACTTCTCTGCATGTTTCCCAGGCGAGCAATTGGCAGCATGTTCAGAACCATGTTTCTGTGAATAACTCCTGAACCGTAAGTCCTAGACGCTCGCTCTTGGCTGCATTCGATTCAGCTCGTGGCAGCCAGTCTAAAAAACACTATCTTGGACTTCTCTGCATGTTTCCCTCGCGAGAAATTGGCAGCATGTTCAGAACCATGTTTCTGTGAATAACTCCTGAACCGTAAGTCCTAGACGCTCGCTCTTGGCTGCATTCGATTCAGCTCGTGGCAGCCAGTCTAAAAAACACTATCTTGGACTTCTCTGCATGTTTCCCAGGCGAGCAATTGGCAGCATGTTCAGAACCATGTTTCTGTGAATAACTCCTGAACCGTAAGTCCTAGACGCTCGCTCTTGGCTGCATTCGATTCAGCTCGTGGCAGCCAGTCTAAAAAACACTATCTTGGACTTCTCTGCATGTTCCTAAGGCAAATGTTTCTAAAGCTAATTCTTGAACCGTAAGTCCTAGACGCTCGATCTTGGCGGCATTCGTCTCAGCGCCTGGCAATTAGTATAGGAGCACTGTGTTTGACTTCTCTGGATGTTTCCCAGGCGAGTTATTGACAAGTAAATCCTAGACGCTCGATCTTGGTTATTTTCGCTTTCGCGGCGGCAGTAAAAGAACCATGTTTCTGTGAATAACTCCTGAACCGTAAGTCCTAGACGCTCGCTCTTGGCTGCATTCGATTCAGCTCGTGGCAGCCAGTCTAAAAAACACTATCTTGGACTTCTCTGCATGTTTCCCAGGCGAGCAATTGGCAGCATGTTCAGAACCATGTTTCTGTGAATAACTCCTGAACCGTAAGTCCTAGACGCTCGCTCTTGGCTGCATTCGATTCAGCTCGTGGCAGCCAGTCTAAAAAACACTATCTTGGACTTCTCTGCATGTTTCCCAGGCGAGAAATTGGCAGCATGTTCAGAACCATGTTTCTGTGAATAACTCCTGAACCGTAAGTCCTAGACGCTCGCTCTTGGCTGCATTCGATTCAGCTCGTGGCAGCCAGTCTAAAAAACACTATCTTGGACTTCTCTGCATGTTTCCCAGACGAGAAATTGGCAGCATGTTCAGAACCATGTTTCTGTGAATAACTCCTGAACCGTAAGTCCTAGACGCTCGATCTTGGCGGCATTCGTCTCAGCGCCTGGCAATTAGTATAGGAGCACTGTGTTTGACTTCTCTGGATGTTTCCCAGGCGAGTTATTGACAAGTAAATCCTAGACGCTCGATCTTGGTTATTTTCGCTTTCGCGGCTGGCAGTAAAAGAACCATGTTTCTGTGAATAACTCCTGAACCGTAAGTCCTAGACGCTCGCTCTTGGCTGCATTCGATTCAGCTCGTGGCAGCCAGTCTAAAAAACACTATCTTGGACTTCTCTGCATGTTTCCCAGGCGAGCAATTGGCAGCATGTTCAGAACCATGTTTCTGTGAATAACTCCTGAACCGTAAGTCCTAGACGCTCGCTCTTGGCTGCATTCGATTCAGCTCGTGGCAGCCAGTCTAAAAAACACTATCTTGGACTTCTCTGCATGTTCCTAAGGCAAATGTTTCTAAAGCTAATTCTTGAACCGTAAGTCCTAGACGCTCGATCTTGGCGGCATTCGTCTCAGCGCCTGGCAATTAGTATAGGAGCACTGTGTTTGACTTCTCTGGATGTTTCCCAGGCGAGTTATTGACAAGTAAATCCTAGACGCTCGATCTTGGTTATTTTCGCTTTCGCGGCTGGCAGTAAAAGAACCATGTTTCTGTGAATAACTCCTGAACCGTAAGTCCTAGACGCTCGCTCTTGGCTGCATTCGATTCAGCTCGTGGCAGCCAGTCTAAAAAACACTATCTTGGACTTCTCTGCATGTTTCCCAGGCGAGCAATTGGCAGCATGTTCAGAACCATGTTTCTGTGAATAACTCCTGAACCGTAAGTCCTAGACGCTCGCTCTTGGCTGCATTCGATTCAGCTCGTGGCAGCCAGTCTAAAAAACACTATCTTGGACTTCTCTGCATGTTTCCCAGGCGAGAAATTGGCAGCATGTTCAGAACCATGTTTCTGTGAATAACTCCTGAACCGTAAGTCCTAGACGCTCGCTCTTGGCTGCATTCGATTCAGCTCGTGGCAGCCAGTCTAAAAAACACTATCTTGGACTTCTCTGCATGTTTCCCAGGCGAGAAATTGGCAGCATGTTCAGAACCATGTTTCTGTGAATAACTCCTGAACCGTAAGTCCTAGACGCTCGATCTTGGCGGCATTCGTCTCAGCGCCTGGCAATTAGTATAGGAGCACTGTGTTTGACTTCTCTGGATGTTTCCCAGGCGAGTTATTGACAAGTAAATCCTAGACGCTCGATCTTGGTTATTTTCGCTTTCGCGGCTGGCAGTAAAAGAACCATGTTTCTGTGAATAACTCCTGAACCGTAAGTCCTAGACGCTCGCTCTTGGCTGCATTCGATTCAGCTCGTGGCAGCCAGTCTAAAAAACACTATCTTGGACTTCTCTGCATGTTTCCCAGGCGAGCAATTGGCAGCATGTTCAGAACCATGTTTCTGTGAATAACTCCTGAACCGTAAGTCCTAGACGCTCGCTCTTGGCTGCATTCGATTCAGCTCGTGGCAGCCAGTCTAAAAAACACTATCTTGGACTTCTCTGCATGTTTCCCAGGCGAGAAATTGGCAGCATGTTCAGAACCATGTTTCTGTGAATAACTCCTGAACCGTAAGTCCTAGACGCTCGCTCTTGGCTGCATTCGATTCAGCTCGTGGCAGCCAGTCTAAAAAACACTATCTTGGACTTCTCTGCATGTTTCCCAGACGAGAAATTGGCAGCATGTTCAGAACCATGTTTCTGTGAATAACTCCTGAACCGTAAGTCCTAGACGCTCGCTCTTGGCTGCATTCGATTCAGCTCGTGGCAGCCAGTCTAAAAAACACTATCTTGGACTTCTCTGCATGTTCCTAAGGCAAATGTTTCTAAAGCTAATTCTTGAACCGTAAGTCCTAGACGCTCGATCTTGGCGGCATTCGTCTCAGCGCCTGGCAATTAGTATAGGAGCACTGTGTTTGACTTCTCTGGATGTTTCCCAGGCGAGTTATTGACAAGTAAATCCTAGACGCTCGATCTTGGTTATTTTCGCTTTCGCGGCTGGCAGTAAAAGAACCATGTTTCTGTGAATAACTCCTGAACCGTAAGTCCTAGACGCTCGCTCTTGGCTGCATTCGATTCAGCTCGTGGCAGCCAGTCTAAAAAACACTATCTTGGACTTCTCTGCATGTTTCCCAGGCGAGCAATTGGCAGCATGTTCAGAACCATGTTTCTGTGAATAACTCCTGAACCGTAAGTCCTAGACGCTCGCTCTTGGCTGCATTCGATTCAGCTCGTGGCAGCCAGTCTAAAAAACACTATCTTGGACTTCTCTGCATGTTTCCCTCGCGAGAAATTGGCAGCATGTTCAGAACCATGTTTCTGTGAATAACTCCTGAACCGTAAGTCCTAGACGCTCGCTCTTGGCTGCATTCGATTCAGCTCGTGGCAGCCAGTCTAAAAAACACTATCTTGGACTTCTCTGCATGTTTCCCAGGCGAGCAATTGGCAGCATGTTCAGAACCATGTTTCTGTGAATAACTCCTGAACCGTAAGTCCTAGACGCTCGCTCTTGGCTGCATTCGATTCAGCTCGTGGCAGCCAGTCTAAAAAACACTATCTTGGACTTCTCTGCATGTTTCCCAGGCGAGAAATTGGCAGCATGTTCAGAACCATGTTTCTGTGAATAACTCCTGAACCGTAAGTCCTAGACGCTCGATCTTGGCGGCATTCGTCTCAGCGCCTGGCAATTAGTATAGGAGCACTGTGTTTGACTTCTCTGGATGTTTCCCAGGCGAGTTATTGACAAGTAAATCCTAGACGCTCGATCTTGGTTATTTTCGCTTTCGCGGCTGGCAGTAAAAGAACCATGTTTCTGTGAATAACTCCTGAACCGTAAGTCCTAGACGCTCGCTCTTGGCTGCATTCGATTCAGCTCGTGGCAGCCAGTCTAAAAAACACTATCTTGGACTTCTCTGCATGTTTCCCAGACGAGAAATTGGCAGCATGTTCAGAACCATGTTTCTGTGAATAACTCCTGAACCGTAAGTCCTAGACGCTCGATCTTGGCGGCATTCGTCTCAGCGCCTGGCAATTAGTATAGGAGCACTGTGTTTGACTTCTCTGGATGTTTCCCAGGCGAGTTATTGACAAGTAAATCCTAGACGCTCGATCTTGGTTATTTTCGCTTTCGCGGCTGGCAGTAAAAGAACCATGTTTCTGTGAATAACTCCTGAACCGTAAGTCCTAGACGCTCGCTCTTGGCTGCATTCGATTCAGCTCGTGGCAGCCAGTCTAAAAAACACTATCTTGGACTTCTCTGCATGTTTCCCAGGCGAGCAATTGGCAGCATGTTCAGAACCATGTTTCTGTGAATAACTCCTGAACCGTAAGTCCTAGACGCTCGCTCTTGGCTGCATTCGATTCAGCTCGTGGCAGCCAGTCTAAAAAACACTATCTTGGACTTCTCTGCATGTTCCTAAGGCAAATGTTTCTAAAGCTAATTCTTGAACCGTAAGTCCTAGACGCTCGATCTTGGCGGCATTCGTCTCAGCGCCTGGCAATTAGTATAGGAGCACTGTGTTTGACTTCTCTGGATGTTTCCCAGGCGAGTTATTGACAAGTAAATCCTAGACGCTCGATCTTGGTTATTTTCGCTTTCGCGGCTGGCAGTAAAAGAACCATGTTTCTGTGAATAACTCCTGAACCGTAAGTCCTAGACGCTCGCTCTTGGCTGCATTCGATTCAGCTCGTGGCAGCCAGTCTAAAAAACACTATCTTGGACTTCTCTGCATGTTTCCCAGGCGAGCAATTGGCAGCATGTTCAGAACCATGTTTCTGTGAATAACTCCTGAACCGTAAGTCCTAGACGCTCGCTCTTGGCTGCATTCGATTCAGCTCGTGGCAGCCAGTCTAAAAAACACTATCTTGGACTTCTCTGCATGTTTCCCAGGCGAGAAATTGGCAGCATGTTCAGAACCATGTTTCTGTGAATAACTCCTGAACCGTAAGTCCTAGACGCTCGCTCTTGGCTGCATTCGATTCAGCTCGTGGCAGCCAGTCTAAAAAACACTATCTTGGACTTCTCTGCATGTTTCCCAGGCGAGAAATTGGCAGCATGTTCAGAACCATGTTTCTGTGAATAACTCCTGAACCGTAAGTCCTAGACGCTCGCTCTTGGCTGCATTCGATTCAGCTCGTGGCAGCCAGTCTAAAAAACACTATCTTGGACTTCTCTGCATGTTTCCCAGGCGAGCAATTGGCAGCATGTTCAGAACCATGTTTCTGTGAATAACTCCTGAACCGTAAGTCCTAGACGCTCGCTCTTGGCTGCATTCGATTCAGCTCGTGGCAGCCAGTCTAAAAAACACTATCTTGGACTTCTCTGCATGTTTCCCAGGCGAGAAATTGGCAGCATGTTCAGAACCATGTTTCTGTGAATAACTCCTGAACCGTAAGTCCTAGACGCTCGATCTTGGCGGCATTCGTCTCAGCGCCTGGCAATTAGTATAGGAGCACTGTGTTTGACTTCTCTGGATGTTTCCCAGGCGAGTTATTGACAAGTAAATCCTAGACGCTCGATCTTGGTTATTTTCGCTTTCGCGGCTGGCAGTAAAAGAACCATGTTTCTGTGAATAACTCCTGAACCGTAAGTCCTAGACGCTCGCTCTTGGCTGCATTCGATTCAGCTCGTGGCAGCCAGTCTAAAAAACACTATCTTGGACTTCTCTGCATGTTTCCCAGGCGAGAAATTGGCAGCATGTTCAGAACCATGTTTCTGTGAATAACTCCTGAACCGTAAGTCCTAGACGCTCGATCTTGGCGGCATTCGTCTCAGCGCCTGGCAATTAGTATAGGAGCACTGTGTTTGACTTCTCTGGATGTTTCCCAGGCGAGTTATTGACAAGTAAATCCTAGACGCTCGATCTTGGTTATTTTCGCTTTCGCGGCTGGCAGTAAAAGAACCATGTTTCTGTGAATAACTCCTGAACCGTAAGTCCTAGACGCTCGCTCTTGGCTGCATTCGATTCAGCTCGTGGCAGCCAGTCTAAAAAACACTATCTTGGACTTCTCTGCATGTTTCCCAGGCGAGAAATTGGCAGCATGTTCAGAACCATGTTTCTGTGAATAACTCCTGAACCGTAAGTCCTAGACGCTCGCTCTTGGCTGCATTCGATTCAGCTCGTGGCAGCCAGTCTAAAAAACACTATCTTGGACTTCTCTGCATGTTTCCCAGGCGAGAAATTGGCAGCATGTTCAGAACCATGTTTCTGTGAATAACTCCTGAACCGTAAGTCCTAGACGCTCGCTCTTGGCTGCATTCGATTCAGCTCGTGGCAGCCAGTCTAAAAAACACTATCTTGGACTTCTCTGCATGTTTCCCAGGCGAGAAATTGGCAGCATGTTCAGAACCATGTTTCTGTGAATAACTCCTGAACCGTAAGTCCTAGACGCTCGATCTTGGCGGCATTCGTCTCAGCGCCTGGCAATTAGTATAGGAGCACTGTGTTTGACTTCTCTGGATGTTTCCCAGGCGAGTTATTGACAAGTAAATCCTAGACGCTCGATCTTGGTTATTTTCGCTTTCGCGGCTGGCAGTAAAAGAACCATGTTTCTGTGAATAACTCCTGAACCGTAAGTCCTAGACGCTCGCTCTTGGCTGCATTCGATTCAGCTCGTGGCAGCCAGTCTAAAAAACACTATCTTGGACTTCTCTGCATGTTTCCCAGGCGAGCAATTGGCAGCATGTTCAGAACCATGTTTCTGTGAATAACTCCTGAACCGTAAGTCCTAGACGCTCGCTCTTGGCTGCATTCGATTCAGCTCGTGGCAGCCAGTCTAAAAAACACTATCTTGGACTTCTCTGCATGTTCCTAAGGCAAATGTTTCTAAAGCTAATTCTTGAACCGTAAGTCCTAGACGCTCGATCTTGGCGGCATTCGTCTCAGCGCCTGGCAATTAGTATAGGAGCACTGTGTTTGACTTCTCTGGATGTTTCCCAGGCGAGTTATTGACAAGTAAATCCTAGACGCTCGATCTTGGTTATTTTCGCTTTCGCGGCTGGCAGTAAAAGAACCATGTTTCTGTGAATAACTCCTGAACCGTAAGTCCTAGACGCTCGCTCTTGGCTGCATTCGATTCAGCTCGTGGCAGCCAGTCTAAAAAACACTATCTTGGACTTCTCTGCATGTTTCCCAGGCGAGCAATTGGCAGCATGTTCAGAACCATGTTTCTGTGAATAACTCCTGAACCGTAAGTCCTAGACGCTCGATCTTGGCGGCATTCGTCTCAGCGCCTGGCAATTAGTATAGGAGCACTGTGTTTGACTTCTCTGGATGTTTCCCAGGCGAGTTATTGACAAGTAAATCCTAGACGCTCGATCTTGGTTATTTTCGCTTTCGCGGCTGGCAGTAAAAGAACCATGTTTCTGTGAATAACTCCTGAACCGTAAGTCCTAGACGCTCGCTCTTGGCTGCATTCGATTCAGCTCGTGGCAGCCAGTCTAAAAAACACTATCTTGGACTTCTCTGCATGTTTCCCAGGCGAGCAATTGGCAGCATGTTCAGAACCATGTTTCTGTGAATAACTCCTGAACCGTAAGTCCTAGACGCTCGCTCTTGGCTGCATTCGATTCAGCTCGTGGCAGCCAGTCTAAAAAACACTATCTTGGACTTCTCTGCATGTTCCTAAGGCAAATGTTTCTAAAGCTAATTCTTGAACCGTAAGTCCTAGACGCTCGATCTTGGCGGCATTCGTCTCAGCGCCTGGCAATTAGTATAGGAGCACTGTGTTTGACTTCTCTGGATGTTTCCCAGGCGAGTTATTGACAAGTAAATCCTAGACGCTCGATCTTGGTTATTTTCGCTTTCGCGGCTGGCAGTAAAAGAACCATGTTTCTGTGAATAACTCCTGAACCGTAAGTCCTAGACGCTCGCTCTTGGCTGCATTCGATTCAGCTCGTGGCAGCCAGTCTAAAAAACACTATCTTGGACTTCTCTGCATGTTTCCCAGGCGAGCAATTGGCAGCATGTTCAGAACCATGTTTCTGTGAATAACTCCTGAACCGTAAGTCCTAGACGCTCGCTCTTGGCTGCATTCGATTCAGCTCGTGGCAGCCAGTCTAAAAAACACTATCTTGGACTTCTCTGCATGTTTCCCAGGCGAGAAATTGGCAGCATGTTCAGAACCATGTTTCTGTGAATAACTCCTGAACCGTAAGTCCTAGACGCTCGCTCTTGGCTGCATTCGATTCAGCTCGTGGCAGCCAGTCTAAAAAACACTATCTTGGACTTCTCTGCATGTTTCCCAGGCGAGAAATTGGCAGCATGTTCAGAACCATGTTTCTGTGAATAACTCCTGAACCGTAAGTCCTAGACGCTCGATCTTGGCGGCATTCGTCTCAGCGCCTGGCAATTAGTATAGGAGCACTGTGTTTGACTTCTCTGGATGTTTCCCAGGCGAGTTATTGACAAGTAAATCCTAGACGCTCGATCTTGGTTATTTTCGCTTTCGCGGCTGGCAGTAAAAGAACCATGTTTCTGTGAATAACTCCTGAACCGTAAGTCCTAGACGCTCGCTCTTGGCTGCATTCGATTCAGCTCGTGGCAGCCAGTCTAAAAAACACTATCTTGGACTTCTCTGCATGTTTCCCAGGCGAGCAATTGGCAGCATGTTCAGAACCATGTTTCTGTGAATAACTCCTGAAC
>NW_027463073.1:0-35223 GCF_050947455.1 Rhinoderma darwinii
AACCGTAAGTCCTAGACGCTCGCTCTTGGCTGCATTCGATTCAGCTCGTGGCAGCCAGTCTAAAAAACACTATCTTGGACTTCTCTGCATGTTTCCCAGGCGAGCAATTGGCAGCATGTTCAGAACCATGTTTCTGTGAATAACTCCTGAACCGTAAGTCCTAGACGCTCGCTCTTGGCTGCATTCGATTCAGCTCGTGGCAGCCAGTCTAAAAAACACTATCTTGGACTTCTCTGCATGTTTCCCAGGCGAGAAATTGGCAGCATGTTCAGAACCATGTTTCTGTGAATAACTCCTGAACCGTAAGTCCTAGACGCTCGCTCTTGGCTGCATTCGATTCAGCTCGTGGCAGCCAGTCTAAAAAACACTATCTTGGACTTCTCTGCATGTTTCCCAGGCGAGCAATTGGCAGCATGTTCAGAACCATGTTTCTGTGAATAACTCCTGAACCGTAAGTCCTAGACGCTCGCTCTTGGCTGCATTCGATTCAGCTCGTGGCAGCCAGTCTAAAAAACACTATCTTGGACTTCTCTGCATGTTTCCCAGGCGAGCAATTGGCAGCATGTTCAGAACCATGTTTCTGTGAATAACTCCTGAACCGTAAGTCCTAGACGCTCGCTCTTGGCTGCATTCGATTCAGCTCGTGGCAGCCAGTCTAAAAAACACTATCTTGGACTTCTCTGCATGTTTCCCAGGCGAGAAATTGGCAGCATGTTCAGAACCATGTTTCTGTGAATAACTCCTGAACCGTAAGTCCTAGACGCTCGCTCTTGGCTGCATTCGATTCAGCTCGTGGCAGCCAGTCTAAGAAACACTATCTTGGACTTCTCTGCATGTTTCCAGCCGAGCAATTGGCAGCATGTTCAGAACCATGTTTCTGTGAATAACTCCTGGAAACCGTAAGTCCTAGACGCTCGCTCTTGGCTGCATTCGATTCAGCTCGTGGCAGCCAGTCTAAAAAACACTATCTTGGACTTCTCTGCATGTTTCCCAGGCGAGAAATTGGCAGCATGTTCAGAACCATGTTTCTGTGAATAACTCCTGAACCGTAAGTCCTAGACGCTCGATCTTGGCGGCATTCGTCTCAGCGCCTGGCAATTAGTATAGGAGCACTGTGTTTGACTTCTCTGGATGTTTCCCAGGCGAGTTATTGACAAGTAAATCCTAGACGCTCGATCTTGGTTATTTTCGCTTTCGCGGCTGGCAGTAAAAGAACCATGTTTCTGTGAATAACTCCTGAACCGTAAGTCCTAGACGCTCGCTCTTGGCTGCATTCGATTCAGCTCGTGGCAGCCAGTCTAAAAAACACTATCTTGGACTTCTCTGCATGTTTCCCAGACGAGAAATTGGCAGCATGTTCAGAACCATGTTTCTGTGAATAACTCCTGAACCGTAAGTCCTAGACGCTCGATCTTGGCGGCATTCGTCTCAGCGCCTGGCAATTAGTATAGGAGCACTGTGTTTGACTTCTCTGATGTTTCCCAGGCGAGTTATTGACAAGTAAATCCTAGACGCTCGATCTTGGTTATTTTCGCTTTCGCGGCTGGCAGTAAAAGAACCATGTTTCTGTGAATAACTCCTGAACCGTAAGTCCTAGACGCTCGCTCTTGGCTGCATTCGATTCAGCTCGTGGCAGCCAGTCTAAAAAACACTATCTTGGACTTCTCTGCATGTTTCCCAGGCGAGAAATTGGCAGCATGTTCAGAACCATGTTTCTGTGAATAACTCCTGAACCGTAAGTCCTAGACGCTCGCTCTTGGCTGCATTCGATTCAGCTCGTGGCAGCCAGTCTAAAAAACACTATCTTGGACTTCTCTGCATGTTTCCCAGGCGAGAAATTGGCAGCATGTTCAGAACCATGTTTCTGTGAATAACTCCTGAACCGTAAGTCCTAGACGCTCGCTCTTGGCTGCATTCGATTCAGCTCGTGGCAGCCAGTCTAAAAAACACTATCTTGGACTTCTCTGCATGTTTCTCAGGCGAGAAATTGGCAGCATGTTCAGAACCATGTTTCTGTGAATAACTCCTGAACCGTAAGTCCTAGACGCTCGCTCTTGGCTGCATTCGATTCAGCTCGTGGCAGCCAGTCTAAAAAACACTATCTTGGACTTCTCTGCATGTTTCCCAGGCGAGAAATTGGCAGCATGTTCAGAACCATGTTTCTGTGAATAACTCCTGAACCGTAAGTCCTAGACGCTCGCTCTTGGCTGCATTCGATTCAGCTCGTGGCAGCCAGTCTAAAAACACTATCTTGGACTTCTCTGCATGTTTCCCAGGCGAGCAATTGGCAGCATGTTCAGAACCATGTTTCTGTGAATAACTCCTGAACCGTAAGTCCTAGACGCTCGCTCTTGGCTGCATTCGATTCAGCTCGTGGCAGCCAGTCTAAAAAACACTATCTTGGACTTCTCTGCATGTTTCCCAGGCGAGAAATTGGCAGCATGTTCAGAACCATGTTTCTGTGAATAACTCCTGAACCGTAAGTCCTAGACGCTCGATCTTGGCGGCATTCGTCTCAGCGCCTGGCAATTAGTATAGGAGCACTGTGTTTGACTTCTCTGGATGTTTCCCAGGCGAGTTATTGACAAGTAAATCCTAGACGCTCGATCTTGGTTATTTTCGCTTTCGCGGCTGGCAGTAAAAGAACCATGTTTCTGTGAATAACTCCTGAACCGTAAGTCCTAGACGCTCGCTCTTGGCTGCATTCGATTCAGCTCGTGGCAGCCAGTCTAAAAAACACTATCTTGGACTTCTCTGCATGTTTCCCAGACGAGAAATTGGCAGCATGTTCAGAACCATGTTTCTGTGAATAACTCCTGAACCGTAAGTCCTAGACGCTCGATCTTGGCGGCATTCGTCTCAGCGCCTGGCAATTAGTATAGGAGCACTGTGTTTGACTTCTCTGGATGTTTCCCAGGCGAGTTATTGACAAGTAAATCCTAGACGCTCGATCTTGGTTATTTTCGCTTTCGCGGCTGGCAGTAAAAGAACCATGTTTCTGTGAATAACTCCTGAACCGTAAGTCCTAGACGCTCGATCTTGGCTGCATTCGATTCAGCTCGTGGCAGCCAGTCTAAAAAACACTATCTTGGACTTCTCTGCATGTTTCCCAGGCGAGCAATTGGCAGCATGTTCAGAACCATGTTTCTGTGAATAACTCCTGAACCGTAAGTCCTAGACGCTCGCTCTTGGCTGCATTCGATTCAGCTCGTGGCAGCCAGTCTAAAAAACACTATCTTGGACTTCTCTGCATGTTTCCCAGGCGAGCAATTGGCAGCATGTTCAGAACCATGTTTCTGTGAATAACTCCTGAACCGTAAGTCACAGACGCTCGCTCTTGGCTGCTTTCGATTCAGCTCGTGGCAGCCAGTCTAAAAAACACTATCTTGGACTTCTCTGCATGTTCCTAAGGCAAATGTTTCTAAAGCTAATTCTTGAACCGTAAGTCCTAGACGCTCGATCTTGGCGGCATTCGTCTCAGCGCCTGGCAATTAGTATAGGAGCACTGTGTTTGACTTCTCTGGATGTTTCCCAGGCGAGTTATTGACAAGTAAATCCTAGACGCTCGATCTTGGTTATTTTCGCTTTCGCGGCTGGCAGTAAAAGAACCATGTTTCTGTGAATAACTCCTGAACCGTAAGTCCTAGACGCTCGCTCTTGGCTGCATTCGATTCAGCTCGTGGCAGCCAGTCTAAAAAACACTATCTTGGACTTCTCTGCATGTTTCCCAGGCGAGAAATTGGCAGCATGTTCAGAACCATGTTTCTGTGAATAACTCCTGAACCGTAAGTCCTAGACGCTCGATCTTGGCGGCATTCGTCTCAGCGCCTGGCAATTAGTATAGGAGCACTGTGTTTGACTTCTCTGGATGTTTCCCAGGCGAGTTATTGACAAGTAAATCCTAGACGCTCGATCTTGGTTATTTTCGCTTTCGCGGCTGGCAGTAAAAGAACCATGTTTCTGTGAATAACTCCTGAACCGTAAGTCCTAGACGCTCGCTCTTGGCTGCATTCGATTCAGCTCGTGGCAGCCAGTCTAAAAAACACTATCTTGGACTTCTCTGCATGTTTCCCAGGCGAGAAATTGGCAGCATGTTCAGAACCATGTTTCTGTGAATAACTCCTGAACCGTAAGTCCTAGACGCTCGCTCTTGGCTGCATTCGATTCAGCTCGTGGCAGTCAGTCTAAAAAACACTATCTTGGACTTCTCTGCATGTTTCCCAGGCGAGCAATTGGCAGCATGTTCAGAACCATGTTTCTGTGAATAACTCCTGAACCGTAAGTCCTAGACGCTCGCTCTTGGCTGCATTCGATTCAGCTCGTGGCAGCCAGTCTAAAAACACTATCTTGGACTTCTCTGCATGTTTCCCAGGCGAGAAATTGGCAGCATGTTCAGAACCATGTTTCTGTGAATAACTCCTGAACCGTAAGTCCTAGACGCTCGCTCTTGGCTGCATTCGATTCAGCTCGTGGCAGCCAGTCTAAAAAACACTATCTTGGACTTCTCTGCATGTTTCCCAGCCGAGCAATTGGCAGCATGTTCAGAACCATGTTTCTGTGAATAACTCCTGAACCGTAAGTCCTAGACGCTCGCTCTTGGCTGCATTCGATTCAGCTCGTGGCAGCCAGTCTAAAAACACTATCTTGGACTTCTCTGCATGTTTCCCAGGCGAGAAATTGGCAGCATGTTCAGAACCATGTTTCTGTGAATAACTCCTGAACCGTAAGTCCTAGACGCTCGATCTTGGCGGCATTCGTCTCAGCGCCTGGCAATTAGTATAGGAGCACTGTGTTTGACTTCTCTGGATGTTTCCCAGGCGAGTTATTGACAAGTAAATCCTAGACGCTCGATCTTGGTTATTTTCGCTTTCGCGGCTGGCAGTAAAAGAACCATGTTTCTGTGAATAACTCCTGAACCGTAAGTCCTAGACGCTCGCTCTTGGCTGCATTCGATTCAGCTCGTGGCAGCCAGTCTAAAAACACTATCTTGGACTTCTCTGCATGTTTCCCAGGCGAGAAATTGGCAGCATGTTCAGAACCATGTTTCTGTGAATAACTCCTGAACCGTAAGTCCTAGACGCTCGATCTTGGCGGCATTCGTCTCAGCGCCTGGCAATTAGTATAGGAGCACTGTGTTTGACTTCTCTGGATGTTTCCCAGGCGAGTTATTGACAAGTAAATCCTAGACGCTCGATCTTGGTTATTTTCGCTTTCGCGGCTGGCAGTAAAAGAACCATGTTTCTGTGAATAACTCCTGAACCGTAAGTCCTAGACGCTCGCTCTTGGCTGCATTCGATTCAGCTCGTGGCAGCCAGTCTAAAAAACACTATCTTGGACTTCTCTGCATGTTTCCCAGGCGAGAAATTGGCAGCATGTTCAGAACCATGTTTCTGTGAATAACTCCTGAACCGTAAGTCCTAGACGCTCGCTCTTGGCTGCATTCGATTCAGCTCGTGGCAGCCAGTCTAAAAAACACTATCTTGGACTTCTCTGCATGTTTCCCAGGCGAGCAATTGGCAGCATGTTCAGAACCATGTTTCTGTGAATAACTCCTGAACCGTAAGTCCTAGACGCTCGCTCTTGGCTGCATTCGATTCAGCTCGTGGCAGCCAGTCTAAAAAACACTATCTTGGACTTCTCTGCATGTTT
This sequence comes from Rhinoderma darwinii, assembly GCF_050947455.1. Lineage (NCBI taxonomy): Eukaryota > Metazoa > Chordata > Amphibia > Anura > Rhinodermatidae > Rhinoderma > Rhinoderma darwinii. Next base: position 5,650 of record NW_027463073.1, read on the forward strand.
CCCAGGCGAGAAATTGGCAGCATGTTCAGAACCATGTTTCTGTGAATAACTCCTGAACCGTAAGTCCTAGACGCTCGATCTTGGCGGCATTCGTCTCAGCGCCTGGCAATTAGTATAGGAGCACTGTGTTTGACTTCTCTGGATGTTTCCCAGGCGAGTTATTGACAAGTAAATCCTAGACGCTCGATCTTGGTTATTTTCGCTTTTCGCGGCTGGCAGTAAAAGAACCATGTTTCTGTGAATAACTCCTGAACCGTAAGTCCTAGACGCTCGCTCTTGGCTGCATTCGATTCAGCTCGTGGCAGCCAGTCTAAAAACACTATCTTGGACTTCTCTGCATGTTTCCCAGGCGAGCAATTGGCAGCATGTTCAGAACCATGTTTCTGTGAATAACTCCTGAACCGTAAGTCCTAGACGCTCGCTCTTGGCTGCATTCGATTCAGCTCGTGGCAGCCAGTCTAAAAAACACTATCTTGGACTTCTCTGCATGTTTCCCAGGCGAGAAATTGGCAGCATGTTCAGAACCATGTTTCTGTGAATAACTCCTGAACCGTAAGTCCTAGACGCTCGATCTTGGCGGCATTCGTCTCAGCGCCTGGCAATTAGTATAGGAGCACTGTGTTTGACTTCTCTGGATGTTTCCCAGGCGAGTTATTGACAAGTAAATCCTAGACGCTCGATCTTGGTTATTTTCGCTTTCGCGGCTGGCAGTAAAAGAACCATGTTTCTGTGAATAACTCCTGAACCGTAAGTCCTAGACGCTCGCTCTTGGCTGCATTCGATTCAGCTCGTGGCAGCCAGTCTAAAAAACACTATCTTGGACTTCTCTGCATGTTTCCCAGACGAGAAATTGGCAGCATGTTCAGAACCATGTTTCTGTGAATAACTCCTGAACCGTAAGTCCTAGACGCTCGATCTTGGCGGCATTCGTCTCAGCGCCTGGCAATTAGTATAGGAGCACTGTGTTTGACTTCTCTGGATGTTTCCCAGGCGAGTTATTGACAAGTAAATCCTAGACGCTCGATCTTGGTTATTTTCGCTTTCGCGGCTGGCAGTAAAAGAACCATGTTTCTGTGAATAACTCCTGAACCGTAAGTCCTAGACGCTCGCTCTTGGCTGCATTCGATTCAGCTCGTGGCAGCCAGTCTAAAAAACACTATCTTGGACTTCTCTGCATGTTTCCCAGGCGAGCAATTGGCAGCATGTTCAGAACCATGTTTCTGTGAATAACTCCTGAACCGTAAGTCCTAGACGCTCGCTCTTGGCTGCATTCGATTCAGCTCGTGGCAGCCAGTCTAAAAAACACTATCTTGGACTTCTCTGCATGTTTCCCAGGCGAGCAATTGGCAGCATGTTCAGAACCATGTTTCTGTGAATAACTCCTGAACCGTAAGTCACAGACGCTCGCTCTTGGCTGCTTTCGATTCAGCTCGTGGCAGCCAGTCTAAAAAACACTATCTTGGACTTCTCTGCATGTTCCTAAGGCAAATGTTTCTAAAGCTAATTCTTGAACCGTAAGTCCTAGACGCTCGATCTTGGCGGCATTCGTCTCAGCGCCTGGCAATTAGTATAGGAGCACTGTGTTTGACTTCTCTGGATGTTTCCCAGGCGAGTTATTGACAAGTAAATCCTAGACGCTCGATCTTGGTTATTTTCGCTTTCGCGGCTGGCAGTAAAAGAACCATGTTTCTGTGAATAACTCCTGAACCGTAAGTCCTAGACGCTCGCTCTTGGCTGCATTCGATTCAGCTCGTGGCAGCCAGTCTAAAAAACACTATCTTGGACTTCTCTGCATGTTTCCCAGGCGAGAAATTGGCAGCATGTTCAGAACCATGTTTCTGTGAATAACTCCTGAACCGTAAGTCCTAGACGCTCGATCTTGGCGGCATTCGTCTCAGCGCCTGGCAATTAGTATAGGAGCACTGTGTTTGACTTCTCTGGATGTTTCCCAGGCGAGTTATTGACAAGTAAATCCTAGACGCTCGATCTTGGTTATTTTCGCTTTCGCGGCTGGCAGTAAAAGAACCATGTTTCTGTGAATAACTCCTGAACCGTAAGTCCTAGACGCTCGCTCTTGGCTGCATTCGATTCAGCTCGTGGCAGCCAGTCTAAAAAACACTATCTTGGACTTCTCTGCATGTTTCCCAGGCGAGAAATTGGCAGCATGTTCAGAACCATGTTTCTGTGAATAACTCCTGAACCGTAAGTCCTAGACGCTCGATCTTGGCGGCATTCGTCTCAGCGCCTGGCAATTAGTATAGGAGCACTGTGTTTGACTTCTCTGGATGTTTCCCAGGCGAGTTATTGACAAGTAAATCCTAGACGCTCGATCTTGGTTATTTTCGCTTTCGCGGCTGGCAGTAAAAGAACCATGTTTCTGTGAATAACTCCTGAACCGTAAGTCCTAGACGCTCGCTCTTGGCTGCATTCGATTCAGCTCGTGGCAGCCAGTCTAAAAAACACTATCTTGGACTTCTCTGCATGTTTCCCAGGCGAGCCAATTGGCAGCATGTTCAGAACCATGTTTCTGTGAATAACTCCTGAACCGTAAGTCCTAGACGCTCGCTCTTGGCTGCATTCGATTCAGCTCGTGGCAGCCAGTCTAAAAACACTATCTTGGACTTCTCTGCATGTTTCCCAGGCGAGAAATTGGCAGCATGTTCAGAACCATGTTTCTGTGAATAACTCCTGAACCGTAAGTCCTAGACGCTCGATCTTGGCGGCATTCGTCTCAGCGCCTGGCAATTAGTATAGGAGCACTGTGTTTGACTTCTCTGGATGTTTCCCAGGCGAGTTATTGACAAGTAAATCCTAGACGCTCGATCTTGGTTATTTTCGCTTTCGCGGCTGGCAGTAAAAGAACCATGTTTCTGTGAATAACTCCTGAACCGTAAGTCCTAGACGCTCGCTCTTGGCTGCATTCGATTCAGCTCGTGGCAGCCAGTCTAAAAAACACTATCTTGGACTTCTCTGCATGTTTCCCAGACGAGAAATTGGCAGCATGTTCAGAACCATGTTTCTGTGAATAACTCCTGAACCGTAAGTCCTAGACGCTCGATCTTGGCGGCATTCGTCTCAGCGCCTGGCAATTAGTATAGGAGCACTGTGTTTGACTTCTCTGGATGTTTCCCAGGCGAGTTATTGACAAGTAAATCCTAGACGCTCGATCTTGGTTATTTTCGCTTTCGCGGCTGGCAGTAAAAGAACCATGTTTCTGTGAATAACTCCTGAACCGTAAGTCCTAGACGCTCGCTCTTGGCTGCATTCGATTCAGCTCGTGGCAGCCAGTCTAAAAAACACTATCTTGGACTTCTCTGCATGTTTCCCAGGCGAGCAATTGGCAGCATGTTCAGAACCATGTTTCTGTGAATAACTCCTGAACCGTAAGTCCTAGACGCTCGCTCTTGGCTGCATTCGATTCAGCTCGTGGCAGCCAGTCTAAAAAACACTATCTTGGACTTCTCTGCATGTTTCCCAGGCGAGCAATTGGCAGCATGTTCAGAACCATGTTTCTGTGAATAACTCCTGAACCGTAAGTCACAGACGCTCGCTCTTGGCTGCTTTCGATTCAGCTCGTGGCAGCCAGTCTAAAAAACACTATCTTGGACTTCTCTGCATGTTCCTAAGGCAAATGTTTCTAAAGCTAATTCTTGAACCGTAAGTCCTAGACGCTCGATCTTGGCGGCATTCGTCTCAGCGCCTGGCAATTAGTATAGGAGCACTGTGTTTGACTTCTCTGGATGTTTCCCAGGCGAGTTATTGACAAGTAAATCCTAGACGCTCGATCTTGGTTATTTTCGCTTTCGCGGCTGGCAGTAAAAGAACCATGTTTCTGTGAATAACTCCTGAACCGTAAGTCCTAGACGCTCGCTCTTGGCTGCATTCGATTCAGCTCGTGGCAGCCAGTCTAAAAAACACTATCTTGGACTTCTCTGCATGTTTCCCAGGCGAGAAATTGGCAGCATGTTCAGAACCATGTTTCTGTGAATAACTCCTGAACCGTAAGTCCTAGACGCTCGATCTTGGCGGCATTCGTCTCAGCGCCTGGCAATTAGTATAGGAGCACTGTGTTTGACTTCTCTGGATGTTTCCCAGGCGAGTTATTGACAAGTAAATCCTAGACGCTCGATCTTGGTTATTTTCGCTTTCGCGGCTGGCAGTAAAAGAACCATGTTTCTGTGAATAACTCCTGAACCGTAAGTCCTAGACGCTCGCTCTTGGCTGCATTCGATTCAGCTCGTGGCAGCCAGTCTAAAAAACACTATCTTGGACTTCTCTGCATGTTTCCCAGGCGAGCAATTGGCAGCATGTTCAGAACCATGTTTCTGTGAATAACTCCTGAACCGTAAGTCCTAGACGCTCGCTCTTGGCTGCATTCGATTCAGCTCGTGGCAGCCAGTCTAAAAAACACTATCTTGGACTTCTCTGCATGTTTCCCAGGCGAGCAATTGGCAGCATGTTCAGAACCATGTTTCTGTGAATAACTCCTGAACCGTAAGTCCTAGACGCTCGCTCTTGGCTGCATTCGATTCAGCTCGTGGCAGCCAGTCTAAAAAACACTATCTTGGACTTCTCTGCATGTTTCCCAGGCGAGCAATTGGCAGCATGTTCAGAACCATGTTTCTGTGAATAACTCCTGAACCGTAAGTCCTAGACGCTCGCTCTTGGCTGCATTCGATTCAGCTCGTGGCAGCCAGTCTAAAAAACACTATCTTGGACTTCTCTGCATGTTTCCCAGGCGAGAAATTGGCAGCATGTTCAGAACCATGTTTCTGTGAATAACTCCTGAACCGTAAGTCCTAGACGCTCGCTCTTGGCTGCATTCGATTCAGCTCGTGGCAGCCAGTCTAAAAAACACTATCTTGGACTTCTCTGCATGTTTCCCAGGCGAGAAATTGGCAGCATGTTCAGAACCATGTTTCTGTGAATAACTCCTGAACCGTAAGTCCTAGACGCTCGCTCTTGGCTGCATTCGATTCAGCTCGTGGCAGCCAGTCTAAAAAACACTATCTTGGACTTCTCTGCATGTTTCCCAGGCGAGCAATTGGCAGCATGTTCAGAACCATGTTTCTGTGAATAACTCCTGAACCGTAAGTCCTAGACGCTCGCTCTTGGCTGCATTCGATTCAGCTCGTGGCAGCCAGTCTAAAAAACACTATCTTGGACTTCTCTGCATGTTTCCCAGGCGAGAAATTGGCAGCATGTTCAGAACCATGTTTCTGTGAATAACTCCTGAACCGTAAGTCCTAGACGCTCGCTCTTGGCTGCATTCGATTCAGCTCGTGGCAGCCAGTCTAAAAAACACTATCTTGGACTTCTCTGCATGTTTCCCAGACGAGAAATTGGCAGCATGTTCAGAACCATGTTTCTGTGAATAACTCCTGAACCGTAAGTCCTAGACGCTCGATCTTGGCGGCATTCGTCTCAGCGCCTGGCAATTAGTATAGGAGCACTGTGTTTGACTTCTCTGGATGTTTCCCAGGCGAGTTATTGACAAGTAAATCCTAGACGCTCGATCTTGGTTATTTTCGCTTTCGCGGCTGGCAGTAAAAGAACCATGTTTCTGTGAATAACTCCTGAACCGTAAGTCCTAGACGCTCGCTCTTGGCTGCATTCGATTCAGCTCGTGGCAGCCAGTCTAAAAAACACTATCTTGGACTTCTCTGCATGTTTCCCAGGCGAGAAATTGGCAGCATGTTCAGAACCATGTTTCTGTGAATAACTCCTGAACCGTAAGTCCTAGACGCTCGCTCTTGGCTGCATTCGATTCAGCTCGTGGCAGCCAGTCTAAAAAACACTATCTTGGACTTCTCTGCATGTTTCCCAGGCGAGCAATTGGCAGCATGTTCAGAACCATGTTTCTGTGAATAACTCCTGAACCGTAAGTCCTAGACGCTCGCTCTTGGCTGCATTCGATTCAGCTCGTGGCAGCCAGTCTAAAAAACACTATCTTGGACTTCTCTGCATGTTTCCCAGGCGAGAAATTGGCAGCATGTTCAGAACCATGTTTCTGTGAATAACTCCTGAACCGTAAGTCCTAGACGCTCGCTCTTGGCTGCATTCGATTCAGCTCGTGGCAGCCAGTCTAAGAAACACTATCTTGGACTTCTCTGCATGTTTCCCAGCCGAGCAATTGGCAGCATGTTCAGAACCATGTTTCTGTGAATAACTCCTGAACCGTAAGTCCTAGACGCTCGCTCTTGGCTGCATTCGATTCAGCTCGTGGCAGCCAGTCTAAAAAACACTATCTTGGACTTCTCTGCATGTTTCCCAGGCGAGAAATTGGCAGCATGTTCAGAACCATGTTTCTGTGAATAACTCCTGAACCGTAAGTCCTAGACGCTCGATCTTGGCGGCATTCGTCTCAGCGCCTGGCAATTAGTATAGGAGCACTGTGTTTGACTTCTCTGGATGTTTCCCAGGCGAGTTATTGACAAGTAAATCCTAGACGCTCGATCTTGGTTATTTTCGCTTTCGCGGCTGGCAGTAAAAGAACCATGTTTCTGTGAATAACTCCTGAACCATAAGTCCTAGACGCTCGCTCTTGGCTGCATTCGATTCAGCTCGTGGCAGCCAGTCTAAAAAACACTATCTTGGACTTCTCTGCATGTTTCCCAGACGAGAAATTGGCAGCATGTTCAGAACCATGTTTCTGTGAATAACTCCTGAACCGTAAGTCCTAGACGCTCGATCTTGGCGGCATTCGTCTCAGCGCCTGGCAATTAGTATAGGAGCACTGTGTTTGACTTCTCTGGATGTTTCCCAGGCGAGTTATTGACAAGTAAATCCTAGACGCTCGATCTTGGTTATTTTCGCTTTCGCGGCTGGCAGTAAAAGAACCATGTTTCTGTGAATAACTCCTGAACCGTAAGTCCTAGACGCTCGCTCTTGGCTGCATTCGATTCAGCTCGTGGCAGCCAGTCTAAAAAACACTATCTTGGACTTCTCTGCATGTTTCCCAGGCGAGAAATTGGCAGCATGTTCAGAACCATGTTTCTGTGAATAACTCCTGAACCGTAAGTCCTAGACGCTCGCTCTTGGCTGCATTCGATTCAGCTCGTGGCAGCCAGTCTAAAAAACACTATCTTGGACTTCTCTGCATGTTTCCCAGGCGAGAAATTGGCAGCATGTTCAGAACCATGTTTCTGTGAATAACTCCTGAACCGTAAGTCCTAGACGCTCGCTCTTGGCTGCATTCGATTCAGCTCGTGGCAGCCAGTCTAAAAAACACTATCTTGGACTTCTCTGCATGTTTCCCAGGCGAGCAATTGGCAGCATGTTCAGAACCATGTTTCTGTGAATAACTCCTGAACCGTAAGTCCTAGACGCTCGCTCTTGGCTGCATTCGATTCAGCTCGTGGCAGCCAGTCTAAAAAACACTATCTTGGACTTCTCTGCATGTTTCCCAGGCGAGAAATTGGCAGCATGTTCAGAACCATGTTTCTGTGAATAACTCCTGAACCGTAAGTCCTAGACGCTCGCTCTTGGCTGCATTCGATTCAGCTCGTGGCAGCCAGTCTAAAAAACACTATCTTGGACTTCTCTGCATGTTTCCCAGGCGAGCAATTGGCAGCATGTTCAGAACCATGTTTCTGTGAATAACTCCTGAACCGTAAGTCCTAGACGCTCGCTCTTGGCTGCATTCGATTCAGCTCGTGGCAGCCAGTCTAAAAAACACTATCTTGGACTTCTCTGCATGTTTCCCAGGCGAGAAATTGGCAGCATGTTCAGAACCATGTTTCTGTGAATAACTCCTGAACCGTAAGTCCTAGACGCTCGCTCTTGGCTGCATTCGATTCAGCTCGTGGCAGCCAGTCTAAGAAACACTATCTTGGACTTCTCTGCATGTTTCCCAGCCGAGCAATTGGCAGCATGTTCAGAACCATGTTTCTGTGAATAACTCCTGAACCGTAAGTCCTAGACTCTCGCTCTTGGCTGCATTCGATTCAGCTCGTGGCAGCCAGTCTAAAAAACACTATCTTGGACTTCTCTGCATGTTTCCCAGGCGAGAAATTGGCAGCATGTTCAGAACCATGTTTCTGTGAATAACTCCTGAACCGTAAGTCCTAGACGCTCGATCTTGGCGGCATTCGTCTCAGCGCCTGGCAATTAGTATAGGAGCACTGTGTTTGACTTCTCTGGATGTTTCCCAGGCGAGTTATTGACAAGTAAATCCTAGACGCTCGATCTTGGTTATTTTCGCTTTCGCGGCTGGCAGTAAAAGAACCATGTTTCTGTGAATAACTCCTGAACCGTAAGTCCTAGACGCTCGCTCTTGGCTGCATTCGATTCAGCTCGTGGCAGCCAGTCTAAAAAACACTATCTTGGACTTCTCTGCATGTTTCCCAGACGAGAAATTGGCAGCATGTTCAGAACCATGTTTCTGTGAATAACTCCTGAACCGTAAGTCCTAGACGCTCGATCTTGGCGGCATTCGTCTCAGCGCCTGGCAATTAGTATAGGAGCACTGTGTTTGACTTCTCTGGATGTTTCCCAGGCGAGTTATTGACAAGTAAATCCTAGACGCTCGATCTTGGTTATTTTCGCTTTCGCGGCTGGCAGTAAAAGAACCATGTTTCTGTGAATAACTCCTGAACCGTAAGTCCTAGACGCTCGCTCTTGGCTGCATTCGATTCAGCTCGTGGCAGCCAGTCTAAAAAACACTATCTTGGACTTCTCTGCATGTTTCCCAGGCGAGAAATTGGCAGCATGTTCAGAACCATGTTTCTGTGAATAACTCCTGAACCGTAAGTCCTAGACGCTCGCTCTTGGCTGCATTCGATTCAGCTCGTGGCAGCCAGTCTAAAAAACACTATCTTGGACTTCTCTGCATGTTTCCCAGGCGAGAAATTGGCAGCATGTTCAGAACCATGTTTCTGTGAATAACTCCTGAACCGTAAGTCCTAGACGCTCGCTCTTGGCTGCATTCGATTCAGCTCGTGGCAGCCAGTCTAAAAAACACTATCTTGGACTTCTCTGCATGTTTCTCAGGCGAGAAATTGGCAGCATGTTCAGAACCATGTTTCTGTGAATAACTCCTGAACCGTAAGTCCTAGACGCTCGCTCTTGGCTGCATTCGATTCAGCTCGTGGCAGCCAGTCTAAAAAACACTATCTTGGACTTCTCTGCATGTTTCCCAGGCGAGAAATTGGCAGCATGTTCAGAACCATGTTTCTGTGAATAACTCCTGAACCGTAAGTCCTAGACGCTCGCTCTTGGCTGCATTCGATTCAGCTCGTGGCAGCCAGTCTAAAAAACACTATCTTGGACTTCTCTGCATGTTTCCCAGGCGAGCAATTGGCAGCATGTTCAGAACCATGTTTCTGTGAATAACTCCTGAACCGTAAGTCCTAGACGCTCGCTCTTGGCTGCATTCGATTCAGCTCGTGGCAGCCAGTCTAAAAAACACTATCTTGGACTTCTCTGCATGTTTCCCAGGCGAGAAATTGGCAGCATGTTCAGAACCATGTTTCTGTGAATAACTCCTGAACCGTAAGTCCTAGACGCTCGATCTTGGCGGCATTCGTCTCAGCGCCTGGCAATTAGTATAGGAGCACTGTGTTTGACTTCTCTGGATGTTTCCCAGGCGAGTTATTGACAAGTAAATCCTAGACGCTCGATCTTGGTTATTTTCGCTTTCGCGGCTGGCAGTAAAAGAACCATGTTTCTGTGAATAACTCCTGAACCGTAAGTCCTAGACGCTCGCTCTTGGCTGCATTCGATTCAGCTCGTGGCAGCCAGTCTAAAAAACACTATCTTGGACTTCTCTGCATGTTTCCCAGGCGAGCAATTGGCAGCATGTTCAGAACCATGTTTCTGTGAATAACTCCTGAACCGTAAGTCCTAGACGCTCGCTCTTGGCTGCATTCGATTCAGCTCGTGGCAGCCAGTCTAAAAAACACTATCTTGGACTTCTCTGCATGTTTCCCAGGCGAGAAATTGGCAGCATGTTCAGAACCATGTTTCTGTGAATAACTCCTGAACCGTAAGTCCTAGACGCTCGATCTTGGCGGCATTCGTCTCAGCGCCTGGCAATTAGTATAGGAGCACTGTGTTTGACTTCTCTGGATGTTTCCCAGGCGAGTTATTGACAAGTAAATCCTAGACGCTCGATCTTGGTTATTTTCGCTTTCGCGGCTGGCAGTAAAAGAACCATGTTTCTGTGAATAACTCCTGAACCGTAAGTCCTAGACGCTCGCTCTTGGCTGCATTCGATTCAGCTCGTGGCAGCCAGTCTAAAAAACACTATCTTGGACTTCTCTGCATGTTTCCCAGACGAGAAATTGGCAGCATGTTCAGAACCATGTTTCTGTGAATAACTCCTGAACCGTAAGTCCTAGACGCTCGATCTTGGCGGCATTCGTCTCAGCGCCTGGCAATTAGTATAGGAGCACTGTGTTTGACTTCTCTGGATGTTTCCCAGGCGAGTTATTGACAAGTAAATCCTAGACGCTCGATCTTGGTTATTTTCGCTTTCGCGGCTGGCAGTAAAAGAACCATGTTTCTGTGAATAACTCCTGAACCGTAAGTCCTAGACGCTCGCTCTTGGCTGCATTCGATTCAGCTCGTGGCAGCCAGTCTAAAAAACACTATCTTGGACTTCTCTGCATGTTTCCCAGGCGAGCAATTGGCAGCATGTTCAGAACCATGTTTCTGTGAATAACTCCTGAACCGTAAGTCCTAGACGCTCGCTCTTGGCTGCATTCGATTCAGCTCGTGGCAGCCAGTCTAAAAAACACTATCTTGGACTTCTCTGCATGTTTCCCAGGCGAGCAATTGGCAGCATGTTCAGAACCATGTTTCTGTGAATAACTCCTGAACCGTAAGTCACAGACGCTCGCTCTTGGCTGCTTTCGATTCAGCTCGTGGCAGCCAGTCTAAAAAACACTATCTTGGACTTCTCTGCATGTTCCTAAGGCAAATGTTTCTAAAGCTAATTCTTGAACCGTAAGTCCTAGACGCTCGATCTTGGCGGCATTCGTCTCAGCGCCTGGCAATTAGTATAGGAGCACTGTGTTTGACTTCTCTGGATGTTTCCCAGGCGAGTTATTGACAAGTAAATCCTAGACGCTCGATCTTGGTTATTTTCGCTTTCGCGGCTGGCAGTAAAAGAACCATGTTTCTGTGAATAACTCCTGAACCGTAAGTCCTAGACGCTCGCTCTTGGCTGCATTCGATTCAGCTCGTGGCAGCCAGTCTAAAAAACACTATCTTGGACTTCTCTGCATGTTTCCCAGGCGAGAAATTGGCAGCATGTTCAGAACCATGTTTCTGTGAATAACTCCTGAACCGTAAGTCCTAGACGCTCGATCTTGGCGGCATTCGTCTCAGCGCCTGGCAATTAGTATAGGAGCACTGTGTTTGACTTCTCTGGATGTTTCCCAGGCGAGTTATTGACAAGTAAATCCTAGACGCTCGATCTTGGTTATTTTCGCTTTCGCGGCTGGCAGTAAAAGAACCATGTTTCTGTGAATAACTCCTGAACCGTAAGTCCTAGACGCTCGCTCTTGGCTGCATTCGATTCAGCTCGTGGCAGCCAGTCTAAAAAACACTATCTTGGACTTCTCTGCATGTTTCCCAGGCGAGAAATTGGCAGCATGTTCAGAACCATGTTTCTGTGAATAACTCCTGAACCGTAAGTCCTAGACGCTCGATCTTGGCGGCATTCGTCTCAGCGCCTGGCAATTAGTATAGGAGCACTGTGTTTGACTTCTCTGGATGTTTCCCAGGCGAGTTATTGACAAGTAAATCCTAGACGCTCGATCTTGGTTATTTTCGCTTTCGCGGCTGGCAGTAAAAGAACCATGTTTCTGTGAATAACTCCTGAACCGTAAGTCCTAGACGCTCGCTCTTGGCTGCATTCGATTCAGCTCGTGGCAGCCAGTCTAAAAAACACTATCTTGGACTTATCTGCATGTTTCCCAGGCGAGCAATTGGCAGCATGTTCAGAACCATGTTTCTGTGAATAACTCCTGAACCGTAAGTCCTAGACGCTCGCTCTTGGCTGCATTCGATTCAGCTCGTGGCAGCCAGTCTAAAAAACACTATCTTGGACTTCTCTGCATGTTTCCCAGGCGAGAAATTGGCAGCATGTTCAGAACCATGTTTCTGTGAATAACTCCTGAACCGTAAGTCCTAGACGCTCGATCTTGGCGGCATTCGTCTCAGCGCCTGGCAATTAGTATAGGAGCACTGTGTTTGACTTCTCTGGATGTTTCCCAGGCGAGTTATTGACAAGTAAATCCTAGACGCTCGATCTTGGTTATTTTCGCTTTCGCGGCTGGCAGTAAAAGAACCATGTTTCTGTGAATAACTCCTGAACCGTAAGTCCTAGACGCTCGCTCTTGGCTGCATTCGATTCAGCTCGTGGCAGCCAGTCTAAAAAACACTATCTTGGACTTCTCTGCATGTTTCCCAGACGAGAAATTGGCAGCATGTTCAGAACCATGTTTCTGTGAATAACTCCTGAACCGTAAGTCCTAGACGCTCGATCTTGGCGGCATTCGTCTCAGCGCCTGGCAATTAGTATAGGAGCACTGTGTTTGACTTCTCTGGATGTTTCCCAGGCGAGTTATTGACAAGTAAATCCTAGACGCTCGATCTTGGTTATTTTCGCTTTCGCGGCTGGCAGTAAAAGAACCATGTTTCTGTGAATAACTCCTGAACCGTAAGTCCTAGACGCTCGCTCTTTGCTGCATTCGATTCAGCTCGTGGCAGCCAGTCTAAAAAACACTATCTTGGACTTCTCTGCATGTTTCCCAGGCGAGCAATTGGCAGCATGTTCAGAACCATGTTTCTGTGAATAACTCCTGAACCGTAAGTCCTAGACGCTCGCTCTTGGCTGCATTCGATTCAGCTCGTGGCAGCCAGTCTAAAAAACACTATCTTGGACTTCTCTGCATGTTTCCCAGGCGAGCAATTGGCAGCATGTTCAGAACCATGTTTCTGTGAATAACTCCTGAACCGTAAGTCACAGACGCTCGCTCTTGGCTGCTTTCGATTCAGCTCGTGGCAGCCAGTCTAAAAAACACTATCTTGGACTTCTCTGCATGTTCCTAAGGCAAATGTTTCTAAAGCTAATTCTTGAACCGTAAGTCCTAGACGCTCGATCTTGGCGGCATTCGTCTCAGCGCCTGGCAATTAGTATAGGAGCACTGTGTTTGACTTCTCTGGATGTTTCCCAGGCGAGTTATTGACAAGTAAATCCTAGACGCTCGATCTTGGTTATTTTCGCTTTCGCGGCTGGCAGTAAAAGAACCATGTTTCTGTGAATAACTCCTGAACCGTAAGTCCTAGACGCTCGCTCTTGGCTGCATTCGATTCAGCTCGTGGCAGCCAGTCTAAAAAACACTATCTTGGACTTCTCTGCATGTTTCCCAGGCGAGAAATTGGCAGCATGTTCAGAACCATGTTTCTGTGAATAACTCCTGAACCGTAAGTCCTAGACGCTCGATCTTGGCGGCATTCGTCTCAGCGCCTGGCAATTAGTATAGGAGCACTGTGTTTGACTTCTCTGGATGTTTCCCAGGCGAGTTATTGACAAGTAAATCCTAGACGCTCGATCTTGGTTATTTTCGCTTTCGCGGCTGGCAGTAAAAGAACCATGTTTCTGTGAATAACTCCTGAACCGTAAGTCCTAGACGCTCGCTCTTGGCTGCATTCGATTCAGCTCGTGGCAGCCAGTCTAAAAAACACTATCTTGGACTTCTCTGCATGTTTCCCAGGCGAGCAATTGGCAGCATGTTCAGAACCATGTTTCTGTGAATAACTCCTGAACCGTAAGTCCTAGACGCTCGCTCTTGGCTGCATTCGATTCAGCTCGTGGCAGCCAGTCTAAAAAACACTATCTTGGACTTCTCTGCATGTTTCCCAGGCGAGCAATTGGCAGCATGTTCAGAACCATGTTTCTGTGAATAACTCCTGAACCGTAAGTCCTAGACGCTCGCTCTTGGCTGCATTCGATTCAGCTCGTGGCAGCCAGTCTAAAAAACACTATCTTGGACTTCTCTGCATGTTTCCCAGGCGAGCAATTGGCAGCATGTTCAGAACCATGTTTCTGTGAATAACTCCTGAACCGTAAGTCCTAGACGCTCGCTCTTGGCTGCATTCGATTCAGCTCGTGGCAGCCAGTCTAAAAAACACTATCTTGGACTTCTCTGCATGTTTCCCAGGCGAGAAATTGGCAGCATGTTCAGAACCATGTTTCTGTGAATAACTCCTGAACCGTAAGTCCTAGACGCTCGCTCTTGGCTGCATTCGATTCAGCTCGTGGCAGCCAGTCTAAAAAACACTATCTTGGACTTCTCTGCATGTTTCCCAGGCGAGAAATTGGCAGCATGTTCAGAACCATGTTTCTGTGAATAACTCCTGAACCGTAAGTCCTAGACGCTCGCTCTTGGCTGCATTCGATTCAGCTCGTGTCAGCCAGTCTAAAAAACACTATCTTGGACTTCTCTGCATGTTTCCCAGGCGAGCAATTGGCAGCATGTTCAGAACCATGTTTCTGTGAATAACTCCTGAACCGTAAGGCCTAGACGCTCGCTCTTGGCTGCATTCGATTCAGCTCGTGGCAGCCAGTCTAAAAAACACTATCTTGGACTTCTCTGCATGTTTCCCAGGCGAGAAATTGGCAGCATGTTCAGAACCATGTTTCTGTGAATAACTCCTGAACCGTAAGTCCTAGACGCTCGCTCTTGGCTGCATTCGATTCAGCTCGTGGCAGCCAGTCTAAAAAACACTATCTTGGACTTCTCTGCATGTTTCCCAGACGAGAAATTGGCAGCATGTTCAGAACCATGTTTCTGTGAATAACTCCTGAACCGTAAGTCCTAGACGCTCGATCTTGGCGGCATTCGTCTCAGCGCCTGGCAATTAGTATAGGAGCACTGTGTTTGACTTCTCTGGATGTTTCCCAGGCGAGTTATTGACAAGTAAATCCTAGACGCTCGATCTTGGTTATTTTCGCTTTCGCGGCTGGCAGTAAAAGAACCATGTTTCTGTGAATAACTCCTGAACCGTAAGTCCTAGACGCTCGCTCTTGGCTGCATTCGATTCAGCTCGTGGCAGCCAGTCTAAAAAACACTATCTTGGACTTCTCTGCATGTTTCCCAGGCGAGAAATTGGCAGCATGTTCAGAACCATGTTTCTGTGAATAACTCCTGAACCGTAAGTCCTAGACGCTCGCTCTTGGCTGCATTCGATTCAGCTCGTGGCAGCCAGTCTAAAAAACACTATCTTGGACTTCTCTGCATGTTTCCCAGGCGAGCAATTGGCAGCATGTTCAGAACCATGTTTCTGTGAATAACTCCTGAACCGTAAGTCCTAGACGCTCGCTCTTGGCTGCATTCGATTCAGCTCGTGGCAGCCAGTCTAAAAAACACTATCTTGGACTTCTCTGCATGTTTCCCAGGCGAGAAATTGGCAGCATGTTCAGAACCATGTTTCTGTGAATAACTCCTGAACCGTAAGTCCTAGACGCTCGCTCTTGGCTGCATTCGATTCAGCTCGTGGCAGCCAGTCTAAGAAACACTATCTTGGACTTCTCTGCATGTTTCCCAGCCGAGCAATTGGCAGCATGTTCAGAACCATGTTTCTGTGAATAACTCCTGAACCGTAAGTCCTAGACGCTCGCTCTTGGCTGCATTCGATTCAGCTCGTGGCAGCCAGTCTAAAAAACACTATCTTGGACTTCTCTGCATGTTTCCCAGGCGAGAAATTGGCAGCATGTTCAGAACCATGTTTCTGTGAATAACTCCTGAACCGTAAGTCCTAGACGCTCGATCTTGGCGGCATTCGTCTCAGCGCCTGGCAATTAGTATAGGAGCACTGTGTTTGACTTCTCTGGATGTTTCCCAGGCGAGTTATTGACAAGTAAATCCTAGACGCTCGATCTTGGTTATTTTCGCTTTCGCGGCTGGCAGTAAAAGAACCATGTTTCTGTGAATAACTCCTGAACCGTAAGTCCTAGACGCTCGCTCTTGGCTGCATTCGATTCAGCTCGTGGCAGCCAGTCTAAAAAACACTATCTTGGACTTCTCTGCATGTTTCCCAGACGAGAAATTGGCAGCATGTTCAGAACCATGTTTCTGTGAATAACTCCTGAACCGTAAGTCCTAGACGCTCGATCTTGGCGGCATTCGTCTCAGCGCCTGGCAATTAGTATAGGAGCACTGTGTTTGACTTCTCTGGATGTTTCCCAGGCGAGTTATTGACAAGTAAATCCTAGACGCTCGATCTTGGTTATTTTCGCTTTCGCGGCTGGCAGTAAAAGAACCATGTTTCTGTGAATAACTCCTGAACCGTAAGTCCTAGACGCTCGCTCTTGGCTGCATTCGATTCAGCTCGTGGCAGCCAGTCTAAAAAACACTATCTTGGACTTCTCTGCATGTTTCCCAGGCGAGAAATTGGCAGCATGTTCAGAACCATGTTTCTGTGAATAACTCCTGAACCGTAAGTCCTAGACGCTCGCTCTTGGCTGCATTCGATTCAGCTCGTGGCAGCCAGTCTAAAAAACACTATCTTGGACTTCTCTGCATGTTTCCCAGGCGAGAAATTGGCAGCATGTTCAGAACCATGTTTCTGTGAATAACTCCTGAACCGTAAGTCCTAGACGCTCGCTCTTGGCTGCATTCGATTCAGCTCGTGGCAGCCAGTCTAAAAAACACTATCTTGGACTTCTCTGCATGTTTCCCAGGCGAGCAATTGGCAGCATGTTCAGAACCATGTTTCTGTGAATAACTCCTGAACCGTAAGTCCTAGACGCTCGCTCTTGGCTGCATTCGATTCAGCTCGTGGCAGCCAGTCTAAAAAACACTATCTTGGACTTCTCTGCATGTTTCCCAGGCGAGAAATTGGCAGCATGTTCAGAACCATGTTTCTGTGAATAACTCCTGAACCGTAAGTCCTAGACGCTCGCTCTTGGCTGCATTCGATTCAGCTCGTGGCAGCCAGTCTAAAAAACACTATCTTGGACTTCTCTGCATGTTTCCCAGGCGAGCAATTGGCAGCATGTTCAGAACCATGTTTCTGTGAATAACTCCTGAACCGTAAGTCCTAGACGCTCGCTCTTGGCTGCATTCGATTCAGCTCGTGGCAGCCAGTCTAAAAAACACTATCTTGGACTTCTCTGCATGTTTCCCAGGCGAGAAATTGGCAGCATGTTCAGAACCATGTTTCTGTGAATAACTCCTGAACCGTAAGTCCTAGACGCTCGCTCTTGGCTGCATTCGATTCAGCTCGTGGCAGCCAGTCTAAGAAACACTATCTTGGACTTCTCTGCATGTTTCCCAGCCGAGCAATTGGCAGCATGTTCAGAACCATGTTTCTGTGAATAACTCCTGAACCGTAAGTCCTAGACGCTCGCTCTTGGCTGCATTCGATTCAGCTCGTGGCAGCCAGTCTAAAAAACACTATCTTGGACTTCTCTGCATGTTTCCCAGGCGAGAAATTGGCAGCATGTTCAGAACCATGTTTCTGTGAATAACTCCTGAACCGTAAGTCCTAGACGCTCGATCTTGGCGGCATTCGTCTCAGCGCCTGGCAATTAGTATAGGAGCACTGTGTTTGACTTCTCTGGATGTTTCCCAGGCGAGTTATTGACAAGTAAATCCTAGACGCTCGATCTTGGTTATTTTCGCTTTCGCGGCTGGCAGTAAAAGAACCATGTTTCTGTGAATAACTCCTGAACCGTAAGTCCTAGACGCTCGCTCTTGGCTGCATTCGATTCAGCTCGTGGCAGCCAGTCTAAAAAACACTATCTTGGACTTCTCTGCATGTTTCCCAGACGAGAAATTGGCAGCATGTTCAGAACCATGTTTCTGTGAATAACTCCTGAACCGTAAGTCCTAGACGCTCGATCTTGGCGGCATTCGTCTCAGCGCCTGGCAATTAGTATAGGAGCACTGTGTTTGACTTCTCTGGATGTTTCCCAGGCGAGTTATTGACAAGTAAATCCTAGACGCTCGATCTTGGTTATTTTCGCTTTCGCGGCTGGCAGTAAAAGAACCATGTTTCTGTGAATAACTCCTGAACCGTAAGTCCTAGACGCTCGCTCTTGGCTGCATTCGATTCAGCTCGTGGCAGCCAGTCTAAAAAACACTATCTTGGACTTCTCTGCATGTTTCCCAGGCGAGAAATTGGCAGCATGTTCAGAACCATGTTTCTGTGAATAACTCCTGAACCGTAAGTCCTAGACGCTCGCTCTTGGCTGCATTCGATTCAGCTCGTGGCAGCCAGTCTAAAAAACACTATCTTGGACTTCTCTGCATGTTTCCCAGGCGAGAAATTGGCAGCATGTTCAGAACCATGTTTCTGTGAATAACTCCTGAACCGTAAGTCCTAGACGCTCGCTCTTGGCTGCATTCGATTCAGCTCGTGGCAGCCAGTCTAAAAAACACTATCTTGGACTTCTCTGCATGTTTCTCAGGTGAGAAATTGGCAGCATGTTCAGAACCATGTTTCTGTGAATAACTCCTGAACCGTAAGTCCTAGACGCTCGCTCTTGGCTGCATTCGATTCAGCTCGTGGCAGCCAGTCTAAAAAACACTATCTTGGACTTCTCTGCATGTTTCCCAGGCGAGAAATTGGCAGCATGTTCAGAACCATGTTTCTGTGAATAACTCCTGAACCGTAAGTCCTAGACGCTCGCTCTTGGCTGCATTCGATTCAGCTCGTGGCAGCCAGTCTAAAAAACACTATCTTGGACTTCTCTGCATGTTTCCCAGGCGAGCAATTGGCAGCATGTTCAGAACCATGTTTCTGTGAATAACTCCTGAACCGTAAGTCCTAGACGCTCGCTCTTGGCTGCATTCGATTCAGCTCGTGGCAGCCAGTCTAAAAAACACTATCTTGGACTTCTCTGCATGTTTCCCAGGCGAGAAATTGGCAGCATGTTCAGAACCATGTTTCTGTGAATAACTCCTGAACCGTAAGTCCTAGACGCTCGATCTTGGCGGCATTCGTCTCAGCGCCTGGCAATTAGTATAGGAGCACTGTGTTTGACTTCTCTGGATGTTTCCCAGGCGAGTTATTGACAAGTAAATCCTAGACGCTCGATCTTGGTTATTTTCGCTTTCGCGGCTGGCAGTAAAAGAACCATGTTTCTGTGAATAACTCCTGAACCGTAAGTCCTAGACGCTCGCTCTTGGCTGCATTCGATTCAGCTCGTGGCAGCCAGTCTAAAAAACACTATCTTGGACTTCTCTGCATGTTTCCCAGACGAGAAATTGGCAGCATGTTCAGAACCATGTTTCTGTGAATAACTCCTGAACCGTAAGTCCTAGACGCTCGATCTTGGCGGCATTCGTCTCAGCGCCTGGCAATTAGTATAGGAGCACTGTGTTTGACTTCTCTGGATGTTTCCCAGGCGAGTTATTGACAAGTAAATCCTAGACGCTCGATCTTGGTTATTTTCGCTTTCGCGGCTGGCAGTAAAAGAACCATGTTTCTGTGAATAACTCCTGAACCGTAAGTCCTAGACGCTCGATCTTGGCTGCATTCGATTCAGCTCGTGGCAGCCAGTCTAAAAAACACTATCTTGGACTTCTCTGCATGTTTCCCAGGCGAGCAATTGGCAGCATGTTCAGAACCATGTTTCTGTGAATAACTCCTGAACCGTAAGTCCTAGACGCTCGCTCTTGGCTGCATTCGATTCAGCTCGTGGCAGCCAGTCTAAAAAACACTATCTTGGACTTCTCTGCATGTTTCCCAGGCGAGCAATTGGCAGCATGTTCAGAACCATGTTTCTGTGAATAACTCCTGAACCGTAAGTCACAGACGCTCGCTCTTGGCTGCTTTCGATTCAGCTCGTGGCAGCCAGTCTAAAAAAACACTATCTTGGACTTCTCTGCATGTTCCTAAGGCAAATGTTTCTAAAGCTAATTCTTGAACCGTAAGTCCTAGACGCTCGATCTTGGCGGCATTCGTCTCAGCGCCTGGCAATTAGTATAGGAGCACTGTGTTTGACTTCTCTGGATGTTTCCCAGGCGAGTTATTGACAAGTAAATCCTAGACGCTCGATCTTGGTTATTTTCGCTTTCGCGGCTGGCAGTAAAAGAACCATGTTTCTGTGAATAACTCCTGAACCGTAAGTCCTAGACGCTCGCTCTTGGCTGCATTCGATTCAGCTCGTGGCAGCCAGTCTAAAAAACACTATCTTGGACTTCTCTGCATGTTTCCCAGGCGAGAAATTGGCAGCATGTTCAGAACCATGTTTCTGTGAATAACTCCTGAACCGTAAGTCCTAGACGCTCGATCTTGGCGGCATTCGTCTCAGCGCCTGGCAATTAGTATAGGAGCACTGTGTTTGACTTCTCTGGATGTTTCCCAGGCGAGTTATTGACAAGTAAATCCTAGACGCTCGATCTTGGTTATTTTCGCTTTCGCGGCTGGCAGTAAAAGAACCATGTTTCTGTGAATAACTCCTGAACCGTAAGTCCTAGACGCTCGCTCTTGGCTGCATTCGATTCAGCTCGTGGCAGCCAGTCTAAAAAACACTATCTTGGACTTCTCTGCATGTTTCCCAGGCGAGCAATTGGCAGCATGTTCAGAACCATGTTTCTGTGAATAACTCCTGAACCGTAAGTCCTAGACGCTCGCTCTTGGCTGCATTCGATTCAGCTCGTGGCAGCCAGTCTAAAAAACACTATCTTGGACTTCTCTGCATGTTTCCCAGGCGAGCAATTGGCAGCATGTTCAGAACCATGTTTCTGTGAATAACTCCTGAACCGTAAGTCCTAGACGCTCGCTCTTGGCTGCATTCGATTCAGCTCGTGGCAGCCAGTCTAAAAAACACTATCTTGGACTTCTCTGCATGTTTCCCAGGCGAGCAATTGGCAGCATGTTCAGAACCATGTTTCTGTGAATAACTCCTGAACCGTAAGTCCTAGACGCTCGCTCTTGGCTGCATTCGATTCAGCTCGTGGCAGCCAGTCTAAAAAACACTATCTTGGACTTCTCTGCATGTTTCCCAGGCGAGAAATTGGCAGCATGTTCAGAACCATGTTTCTGTGAATAACTCCTGAACCGTAAGTCCTAGACGCTCGCTCTTGGCTGCATTCGATTCAGCTCGTGGCAGCCAGTCTAAAAAACACTATCTTGGACTTCTCTGCATGTTTCCCAGGCGAGAAATTGGCAGCATGTTCAGAACCATGTTTCTGTGAATAACTCCTGAACCGTAAGTCCTAGACGCTCGCTCTTGGCTGCATTCGATTCAGCTCGTGGCAGCCAGTCTAAAAAACACTATCTTGGACTTCTCTGCATGTTTCCCAGGCGAGCAATTGGCAGCATGTTCAGAACCATGTTTCTGTGAATAACTCCTGAACCGTAAGTCCTAGACGCTCGCTCTTGGCTGCATTCGATTCAGCTCGTGGCAGCCAGTCTAAAAAACACTATCTTGGACTTCTCTGCATGTTTCCCAGGCGAGAAATTGGCAGCATGTTCAGAACCATGTTTCTGTGAATAACTCCTGAACCGTAAGTCCTAGACGCTCGCTCTTGGCTGCATTCGATTCAGCTCGTGGCAGCCAGTCTAAAAAACACTATCTTGGACTTCTCTGCATGTTTCCCAGACGAGAAATTGGCAGCATGTTCAGAACCATGTTTCTGTGAATAACTCCTGAACCGTAAGTCCTAGACGCTCGATCTTGGCGGCATTCGTCTCAGCGCCTGGCAATTAGTATAGGAGCACTGTGTTTGACTTCTCTGGATGTTTCCCAGGCGAGTTATTGACAAGTAAATCCTAGACGCTCGATCTTGGTTATTTTCGCTTTCGCGGCTGGCAGTAAAAGAACCATGTTTCTGTGAATAACTCCTGAACCGTAAGTCCTAGACGCTCGCTCTTGGCTGCATTCGATTCAGCTCGTGGCAGCCAGTCTAAAAAACACTATCTTGGACTTCTCTGCATGTTTCCCAGGCGAGAAATTGGCAGCATGTTCAGAACCATGTTTCTGTGAATAACTCCTGAACCGTAAGTCCTAGACGCTCGCTCTTGGCTGCATTCGATTCAGCTCGTGGCAGCCAGTCTAAAAAACACTATCTTGGACTTCTCTGCATGTTTCCCAGGCGAGCAATTGGCAGCATGTTCAGAACCATGTTTCTGTGAATAACTCCTGAACCGTAAGTCACAGACGCTCGCTCTTGGCTGCATTCGATTCAGCTCGTGGCAGCCAGTCTAAAAAACACTATCTTGGACTTCTCTGCATGTTCCTAAGGCAAATGTTTCTAAAGCTAATTCTTGAACCGTAAGTCCTAGACGCTCGATCTTGGCGGCATTCGTCTCAGCGCCTGGCAATTAGTATAGGAGCACTGTGTTTGACTTCTCTGGATGTTTCCCAGGCGAGTTATTGACAAGTAAATCCTAGACGCTCGATCTTGGTTATTTTCGCTTTCGCGGCTGGCAGTAAAAGAACCATGTTTCTGTGAATAACTCCTGAACCGTAAGTCCTAGACGCTCGCTCTTGGCTGCATTCGATTCAGCTCGTGGCAGCCAGTCTAAAAAACACTATCTTGGACTTCTCTGCATGTTTCCCAGGCGAGCAATTGGCAGCATGTTCAGAACCATGTTTCTGTGAATAACTCCTGAACCGTAAGTCCTAGACGCTCGCTCTTGGCTGCATTCGATTCAGCTCGTGGCAGCCAGTCTAAAAAACACTATCTTGGACTTCTCTGCATGTTTCCCAGGCGAGCAATTGGCAGCATGTTCAGAACCATGTTTCTGTGAATAACTCCTGAACCGTAAGTCACAGACGCTCGCTCTTGGCTGCATTCGATTCAGCTCGTGGCAGCCAGTCTAAAAAACACTATCTTGGACTTCTCTGCATGTTCCTAAGGCAAATGTTTCTAAAGCTAATTCTTGAACCGTAAGTCCTAGACGCTCGATCTTGGCGGCATTCGTCTCAGCGCCTGGCAATTAGTATAGGAGCACTGTGTTTGACTTCTCTGGATGTTTCCCAGGCGAGTTATTGACAAGTAAATCCTAGACGCTCGATCTTGGTTATTTTCGCTTTCGCGGCTGGCAGTAAAAGAACCATGTTTCTGTGAATAACTCCTGAACCGTAAGTCCTAGACGCTCGCTCTTGGCTGCATTCGATTCAGCTCGTGGCAGCCAGTCTAAAAAACACTATCTTGGACTTCTCTGCATGTTTCCCAGGCGAGCAATTGGCAGCATGTTCTTAACCATGTTTCTGTGAATAACTCCTGAACCGTAAGTCCTAGACGCTCGCTCTTGGCTGCATTCGATTCAGCTCGTGGCAGCCAGTCTAAAAAACACTATCTTGGACTTCTCTGCATGTTTCCCAGGCGAGCAATTGGCAGCATGTTCAGAACCATGTTTCTGTGAATAACTCCTGAACCGTAAGTCACAGACGCTCGCTCTTGGCTGCTTTCGATTCAGCTCGTGGCAGCCAGTCTAAAAAACACTATCTTGGACTTCTCTGCATGTTCCTAAGGCAAATGTTTCTAAAGCTAATTCTTGAACCGTAAGTCCTAGACGCTCGATCTTGGCGGCATTCGTCTCAGCGCCTGGCAATTAGTATAGGAGCACTGTGTTTGACTTCTCTGGATGTTTCCCAGGCGAGTTATTGACAAGTAAATCCTAGACGCTCGATCTTGGTTATTTTCGCTTTCGCGGCTGGCAGTAAAAGAACCATGTTTCTGTGAATAACTCCTGAACCGTAAGTCCTAGACGCTCGCTCTTGGCTGCATTCGATTCAGCTCGTGGCAGCCAGTCTAAAAAACACTATCTTGGACTTCTCTGCATGTTTCCCAGGCGAGAAATTGGCAGCATGTTCAGAACCATGTTTCTGTGAATAACTCCTGAACCGTAAGTCCTAGACGCTCGATCTTGGCGGCATTCGTCTCAGCGCCTGGCAATTAGTATAGGAGCACTGTGTTTGACTTCTCTGGATGTTTCCCAGGCGAGTTATTGACAAGTAAATCCTAGACGCTCGATCTTGGTTATTTTCGCTTTCGCGGCTGGCAGTAAAAGAACCATGTTTCTGTGAATAACTCCTGAACCGTAAGTCCTAGACGCTCGCTCTTGGCTGCATTCGATTCAGCTCGTGGCAGCCAGTCTAAAAAACACTATCTTGGACTTCTCTGCATGTTTCCCAGGCGAGCAATTGGCAGCATGTTCAGAACCATGTTTCTGTGAATAACTCCTGAACCGTAAGTCCTAGACGCTCGCTCTTGGCTGCATTCGATTCAGCTCGTGGCAGCCAGTCTAAAAAACACTATCTTGGACTTCTCTGCATGTTTCCCAGGCGAGAAATTGGCAGCATGTTCAGAACCATGTTTCTGTGAATAACTCCTGAACCGTAAGTCCTAGACGCTCGATCTTGGCGGCATTCGTCTCAGCGCCTGGCAATTAGTATAGGAGCACTGTGTTTGACTTCTCTGGATGTTTCCCAGGCGAGTTATTGACAAGTAAATCCTAGACGCTCGATCTTGGTTATTTTCGCTTTCGCGGCTGGCAGTAAAAGAACCATGTTTCTGTGAATAACTCCTGAACCGTAAGTCCTAGACGCTCGCTCTTGGCTGCATTCGATTCAGCTCGTGGCAGCCAGTCTAAAAAACACTATCTTGGACTTCTCTGCATGTTTCCCAGACGAGAAATTGGCAGCATGTTCAGAACCATGTTTCTGTGAATAACTCCTGAACCGTAAGTCCTAGACGCTCGATCTTGGCGGCATTCGTCTCAGCGCCTGGCAATTAGTATAGGAGCACTGTGTTTGACTTCTCTGGATGTTTCCCAGGCGAGTTATTGACAAGTAAATCCTAGACGCTCGATCTTGGTTATTTTCGCTTTCGCGGCTGGCAGTAAAAGAACCATGTTTCTGTGAATAACTCCTGAACCGTAAGTCCTAGACGCTCGCTCTTGGCTGCATTCGATTCAGCTCGTGGCAGCCAGTCTAAAAAACACTATCTTGGACTTCTCTGCATGTTTCCCAGGCGAGCAATTGGCAGCATGTTCAGAACCATGTTTCTGTGAATAACTCCTGAACCGTAAGTCCTAGACGCTCGCTCTTGGCTGCATTCGATTCAGCTCGTGGCAGCCAGTCTAAAAAACACTATCTTGGACTTCTCTGCATGTTTCCCAGGCGAGCAATTGGCAGCATGTTCAGAACCATGTTTCTGTGAATAACTCCTGAACCGTAAGTCACAGACGCTCGCTCTTGGCTGCTTTCGATTCAGCTCGTGGCAGCCAGTCTAAAAAACACTATCTTGGACTTCTCTGCATGTTCCTAAGGCAAATGTTTCTAAAGCTAATTCTTGAACCGTAAGTCCTAGACGCTCGATCTTGGCGGCATTCGTCTCAGCGCCTGGCAATTAGTATAGGAGCACTGTGTTTGACTTCTCTGGATGTTTCCCAGGCGAGTTATTGACAAGTAAATCCTAGACGCTCGATCTTGGTTATTTTCGCTTTCGCGGCTGGCAGTAAAAGAACCATGTTTCTGTGAATAACTCCTGAACCGTAAGTCCTAGACGCTCGCTCTTGGCTGCATTCGATTCAGCTCGTGGCAGCCAGTCTAAAAAACACTATCTTGGACTTCTCTGCATGTTTCCCAGGCGAGAAATTGGCAGCATGTTCAGAACCATGTTTCTGTGAATAACTCCTGAACCGTAAGTCCTAGATGCTCGATCTTGGCGGCATTCGTCTCAGCGCCTGGCAATTAGTATAGGAGCACTGTGTTTGACTTCTCTGGATGTTTCCCAGGCGAGTTATTGACAAGTAAATCCTAGACGCTCGATCTTGGTTATTTTCGCTTTCGCGGCTGGCAGTAAAAGAACCATGTTTCTGTGAATAACTCCTGAACCGTAAGTCCTAGACGCTCGCTCTTGGCTGCATTCGATTCAGCTCGTGGCAGCCAGTCTAAAAAACACTATCTTGGACTTCTCTGCATGTTTCCCAGGCGAGCAATTGGCAGCATGTTCAGAACCATGTTTCTGTGAATAACTCCTGAACCGTAAGTCCTAGACGCTCGCTCTTGGCTGCATTCGATTCAGCTCGTGGCAGCCAGTCTAAAAAACACTATCTTGGACTTCTCTGCATGTTTCCCAGGCGAGCAATTGGCAGCATGTTCAGAACCATGTTTCTGTGAATAACTCCTGAACCGTAAGTCCTAGACGCTCGCATCTTGGCTGCATTCGATTCAGCTCGTGGCAGCCAGTCTAAAAAACACTATCTTGGACTTCTCTGCATGTTTCCCAGGCGAGCAATTGGCAGCATGTTCAGAACCATGTTTCTGTGAATAACTCCTGAACCGTAAGTCCTAGACGCTCGCTCTTGGCTGCATTCGATTCAGCTCGTGGCAGCCAGTCTAAAAAACACTATCTTGGACTTCTCTGCATGTTTCCCAGGCGAGAAATTGGCAGCATGTTCAGAACCATGTTTCTGTGAATAACTCCTGAACCGTAAGTCCTAGACGCTCGCTCTTGGCTGCATTCGATTCAGCTCGTGGCAGCCAGTCTAAAAAACACTATCTTGGACTTCTCTGCATGTTTCCCAGGCGAGAAATTGGCAGCATGTTCAGAACCATGTTTCTGTGAATAACTCCTGAACCGTAAGTCCTAGACGCTCGCTCTTGGCTGCATTCGATTCAGCTCGTGGCAGCCAGTCTAAAAAACACTATCTTGGACTTCTCTGCATGTTTCCCAGGCGAGCAATTGGCAGCATGTTCAGAACCATGTTTCTGTGAATAACTCCTGAACCGTAAGTCCTAGACGCTCGCTCTTGGCTGCATTCGATTCAGCTCGTGGCAGCCAGTCTAAAAAACACTATCTTGGACTTCTCTGCATGTTTCCCAGGCGAGAAATTGGCAGCATGTTCAGAACCATGTTTCTGTGAATAACTCCTGAACCGTAAGTCCTAGACGCTCGCTCTTGGCTGCATTCGATTCAGCTCGTGGCAGCCAGTCTAAAAAACACTATCTTGGACTTCTCTGCATGTTTCCCAGACGAGAAATTGGCAGCATGTTCAGAACCATGTTTCTGTGAATAACTCCTGAACCGTAAGTCCTAGACGCTCGATCTTGGCGGCATTCGTCTCAGCGCCTAGCAATTAGTATAGGAGCACTGTGTTTGACTTCTCTGGATGTTTCCCAGGCGAGTTATTGACAAGTAAATCCTAGACGCTCGATCTTGGTTATTTTCGCTTTCGCGGCTGGCAGTAAAAGAACCATGTTTCTGTGAATAACTCCTGAACCGTAAGTCCTAGACGCTCGCTCTTGGCTGCATTCGATTCAGCTCGTGGCAGCCAGTCTAAAAAACACTATCTTGGACTTCTCTGCATGTTTCCCAGGCGAGAAATTGGCAGCATGTTCAGAACCATGTTTCTGTGAATAACTCCTGAACCGTAAGTCCTAGACGCTCGCTCTTGGCTGCATTCGATTCAGCTCGTGGCAGCCAGTCTAAAAAACACTATCTTGGACTTCTCTGCATGTTTCCCAGGCGAGCAATTGGCAGCATGTTCAGAACCATGTTTCTGTGAATAACTCCTGAACCGTAAGTCCTAGACGCTCGCTCTTGGCTGCATTCGATTCAGCTCGTGGCAGCCAGTCTAAAAAACACTATCTTGGACTTCTCTGCATGTTTCCCAGGCGAGAAATTGGCAGCATGTTCAGAACCATGTTTCTGTGAATAACTCCTGAACCGTAAGTCCTAGACGCTCGCTCTTGGCTGCATTCGATTCAGCTCGTGGCAGCCAGTCTAAGAAACACTATCTTGGACTTCTCTGCATGTTTCCCAGCCGAGCAATTGGCAGCATGTTCAGAACCATGTTTCTGTGAATAACTCCTGAACCGTAAGTCCTAGACGCTCGCTCTTGGCTGCATTCGATTCAGCTCGTGGCAGCCAGTCTAAAAAAACACTATCTTGGACTTCTCTGCATGTTTCCCAGGCGAGAAATTGGCAGCATGTTCAGAACCATGTTTCTGTGAATAACTCCTGAACCGTAAGTCCTAGACGCTCGATCTTGGCGGCATTCGTCTCAGCGCCTGGCAATTAGTATAGGAGCACTGTGTTTGACTTCTCTGGATGTTTCCCAGGCGAGTTATTGACAAGTAAATCCTAGACGCTCGATCTTGGTTATTTTCGCTTTCGCGGCTGGCAGTAAAAGAACCATGTTTCTGTGAATAACTCCTGAACCGTAAGTCCTAGACGCTCGCTCTTGGCTGCATTCGATTCAGCTCGTGGCAGCCAGTCTAAAAAACACTATCTTGGACTTCTCTGCATGTTTCCCAGACGAGAAATTGGCAGCATGTTCAGAACCATGTTTCTGTGAATAACTCCTGAACCGTAAGTCCTAGACGCTCGATCTTGGCGGCATTCGTCTCAGCGCCTGGCAATTAGTATAGGAGCACTGTGTTTGACTTCTCTGGATGTTTCCCAGGCGAGTTATTGACAAGTAAATCCTAGACGCTCGATCTTGGTTATTTTCGCTTTCGCGGCTGGCAGTAAAAGAACCATGTTTCTGTGAATAACTCCTGAACCGTAAGTCCTAGACGCTCGCTCTTGGCTGCATTCGATTCAGCTCGTGGCAGCCAGTCTAAAAAACACTATCTTGGACTTCTCTGCATGTTTCCCAGGCGAGCAATTGGCAGCATGTTCAGAACCATGTTTCTGTGAATAACTCCTGAACCGTAAGTCCTAGACGCTCGCTCTTGGCTGCATTCGATTCAGCTCGTGGCAGCCAGTCTAAAAAACACTATCTTGGACTTCTCTGCATGTTTCCCAGGCGAGCAATTGGCAGCATGTTCAGAACCATGTTTCTGTGAATAACTCCTGAACCGTAAGTCCTAGACGCTCGCTCTTGGCTGCATTCGATTCAGCTCGTGGCAGCCAGTCTAAAAAACACTATCTTGGACTTCTCTGCATGTTTCCCAGGCGAGAAATTGGCAGCATGTTCAGAACCATGTTTCTGTGAATAACTCCTGAACCGTAAGTCCTAGACGCTCGCTCTTGGCTGCATTCGATTCAGCTCGTGGCAGCCAGTCTAAAAAACACTATCTTGGACTTCTCTGCATGTTTCCCAGGCGAGCAATTGGCAGCATGTTCAGAACCATGTTTCTGTGAATAACTCCTGAACCGTAAGTCCTAGACGCTCGCTCTTGGCTGCATTCGATTCAGCTCGTGGCAGCCAGTCTAAAAAACACTATCTTGGACTTCTCTGCATGTTTCCCAGGCGAGAAATTGGCAGCATGTTCAGAACCATGTTTCTGTGAATAACTCCTGAACCGTAAGTCCTAGACGCTCGCTCTTGGCTGCATTCGATTCAGCTCGTGGCAGCCAGTCTAAAAAACACTATCTTGGACTTCTCTGCATGTTTCCCAGGCGAGAAATTGGCAGCATGTTCAGAACCATGTTTCTGTGAATAACTCCTGAACCGTAAGTCCTAGACGCTCGATCTTGGCGGCATTCGTCTCACGCACTCTGAGATGTGGCAGCCAGTCTAAAAAACACTATCTTGGACTTCTCTGCATGTTTCCCAGACGAGAAATTGGCAGCATGTTCAGAACCATGTTTCTGTGAATAACTCCTGAACCGTAAGTCCTAGACGCTCGATCTTGGCGGCATTCGTCTC